>NW_015386877.1:302687-303708 GCF_001527695.2 Protobothrops mucrosquamatus
ATAATAATAATAATAATAATAATAATAATAATAATAATAATAATAATAATAATAATAATAATAATAATAATAATAATACATTTAATTTAGAGAATATATTGCCCAATTTCATTTATATCTGCTGTGTAAACAATGTATCTAGCCTTGCTAGTAGATAGATGTTCCAGAAAATTATTCATGAACTTTGTTAAACTTTTGAAACTAAACAATAATTTCACACTTTTTATTCCAGGTTGTTTCTGACCTACAAAATGTAAGTTTTATTACTACTTTTTCAAGGATATTGTGCAGACATTTCAAGTTACCCCAGCAAATCCTCACTGAGTGTTGACTGTTGGTATAAAAAGTCACTTTTAAATGAAAGTTCTGTGGTGAATATAAAGTTCTGTGGTGAATATAAATTTCATTTATACCTGTTGTATAAACAATATATTGAGTCTTGCTAGTAGATAGATGTTCCAGAAAACAAACCAGTCTCCTTTCAAAGGCTGATTTTTTCTCTTGCTTCCCATAGATAGTACTCAGTGGTTGGTAAGGGAGCCAAAACTGCAAATGGGTTATGTTCACCGCACATGCTAAATTTGCTTCTTCTTACATGTTAAGTCAACAACATGTTTAAATGTGCTTAATCTTACATACACAAGATTGCTTTTAAAAAGTTCTCTATACCCTTGATAAATACAGAGCAGTTATGGTATTTTATATATCAGAATAGGAAAAAATAGTATGTAAATAAAAGTGGTTTTTTTCATTTGTTCATACATTTAATTTAGAGAATATATTGCCCAATTTCAGTTATACCTGCTGTGTAAACTATATATCGAGCCTTGCTAGTAGATAGATGTTTCAGAAGATTGTTCATGAATTTTGTTAAACTTTTGAAACTAAACAATAATTTCACACTTTTTATTCCAGAATGCTGGTCACGCAAAAAAAGTAAGTTTTATTACTATTTTTTCAAGGATACTGTGCAGACATTTCAAGTTACCCCAGCAAATCCTCCCTGAGCGTTGACTGTTGG
>NW_015386877.1:306595-309490 GCF_001527695.2 Protobothrops mucrosquamatus
TGTAGGAAGCATAAGTTTTATTATTATTTTTTCAAGGATACTGTGCAGACATTTCAAGTTATCCCAGCAAATCCTCACTGAGTGTTGCCTGTTGATATAAAAAGTCACTTTTAAATGAAAGTTCTGTGGTGACTATATCAACAAGCCAGTCCCCCTTCAAAGACTGAATTTTGCTTTTCCTTCCCATAGATAGTACTCAGTGGCTGGTATGGAAAACAAAATTGCAAATGGGGAGGGGGCAATTTAACTATGAAGCATCTTCCACAATGTTGGTTTTAGAATGGTCATTGTAGATCTTCTGCATGGAGTCTCAGAAGCATTACAGAGCCAGTTTTGAAACATAGTCCTCAATTTAGTCAATTTTTGTTCTAATTCTGTAAAGCTTTAAAAAAAACCTTTGGATAGTTTCCTCCGTAATCTGCTAATGTTTGCATGAATAATTGGATTTAAAATCATGCAAAAGTGGAAGAGAAGCCTTTTGAAATCAAATACATCTGTCCATTCTGAACCCCTGTCCACCTAAAAAACCTGCAACTTTTCAGCTGTCTGACATAAAACATAATGTTTCTAATAGGACACTTTGAAAGAGAAAATTGCTTTCAATTTTGTATAGGCCACTGATGGCGAACCTTTTAGAGACCAAGTGCTGAAAAACTGGCCCTTCCCCCCGCTCCACCCCCTGCCCTGCCCCCGCTTCACCCCGCCTCCCCGCAGGGCCACTCACTGCCTCCAGGGCCCACCGCCGATCGCCCAGGCAGTCCAGCAGCGCCATGGCGGCCACGCCCTCTCCCCGCACCCTGCAGCATCAACTCTGCGCAATGGGGTGTGAGGGCAGAGTCTTGTCTATGTTGCTTGGCTGCCATGTCCTTGGTTGTGCTGCTCCACAGGGGGGCTGCTGATGAGGGGGTCGCAGGGGGAGGCAAGGCTGGGGCAAAAGCACGTGTGCCCACAGAGAGTGCTCCGAGTGCCGCCTCTGGCACCAGTGCCATAGGTTTGCCACCACTGGTATAGGCATTTCAAGTCACCCCAGCAAATCCTCACTGGCTGTTGATATAAAGAGTTGCTTTTAAATGAAAGTTCAGTGGTGACTATATCAACAAACCAGTCCCCTTTCAAAGGCTGAATTTTGCTCTTGCTTCCCATAGATAATACTCAGTGGCTGGTCATTGAGGGGGTCAAAACTGCAAATGGGTTGTGTCTACTGCACATGCTAAACTTGACTCTTCTTTCCTGTTCAGTCTACAGCATGGTTAAACACGTTTTGCCTTACACACATAAAATTGCTTTTACAAAGTCTCTATACAGTTATGGTCTTTTATACATGAAGAAAAGAGAAAAAATAGTATGAAAATAAAAATATTTTTTTCATTTGTTCATACATTTAATTTAGAGGTTATATTGCCCCTTTTCATTTATACTTGCTGTGTAAACTATACATCAAACCTTGCTAGTAGATAGATGTTTCAGAAGATTGTTCATGAATTTTGTTAAACTTTTGAAACAAAACAATAATTCGACACTGTTTATTCCAGCTTGGTCAAAATGTAAAATATGTTAGTTCTTCTATTAATTTTGCAAGGATATTGTCTAAAAGGGAGGGTCATTTCTTTGAATGACTGAGCTGGGATTTTTGCATACTTAACACAATGGATGCCATTATGTTGTGTGTTTAAACTAATAAATGCCATAACCTATTTCACAGCTTCAAACAATCTATTGTACAATCCGCAAACAAAAAACTGGTTTTGCAAACATGTTAAATTTCTCCCATCCCACCCAAAAAACTACCAAAGCTAAATCTAAATAACCTTTGTATTTTCAACAAGTGCAACAATTCAGTCTTTAATAGACCTGCCTAAAAATTTGTCATTACAGCCAAGATTGTTGATTTTACAAGTTCTGAGCCCCTTTCCACCTAAAAAAACTCTGCAACTTTTTGGCTGTCTGACTGAAAACTTAATGTTTCTAATAGGACACCCTGAAAGAGAAAATTGTTTTCATTTTTTTGCACACATTTCAAGTCTCCCCAACAAATCCTCACTGACTGTTGACTGTTGATATAAAGAGTGGCTTTTAAATGAAAGTTCTGTGTGAATATATCAACAAAACCAGTCCCCTTTCAAAGGCTAAATTTTGCTTTTGCTTCCCATAGATAGTACTCAGTGGTTGGTATGGGGGCCAACACTGCAAATGGGTTATGTTCACCGCACGTGCTAAATTAGCTTCTTCTTACATGTTTAGTCAACAACATGTTTAAACGTGCTTAGCCTTACACACACAAGATTGCTTTTAAAAAGTTCTCTTATATCCTTGATAAAAACAGAGCTGTTATGGTTTTTTATATATCAGAAGAGAAAAAAATAGTATGAAAATAAAAGTGTTTTTTTTTTCATTTGTTCATACATTTAATTTAGAGAATATATTGTCCAATTTCATTTATACCTGCTGTGTAAACTATATATCGAGCCTTGCTAGTAGATAGATGTTCCAGAAAATTATTCATGAACTTTGTTAAACTTTTGAAACTAAACAATAATTTCACACTTTTTATTCCAGGTTGTTGCTGCCCTAGAAAATGTAAGTTTTATTACTATTTTTTCAAGGATACTGTGCAGACATTTCAAGTTACCCCAGCAAATCCTCCCTGAGCGTTGACTGTTGGTATAAAAAGTCACTTTTAAATGAAAGTTCTGTGGTGAATATATCAACAAACCAGTCCCCTTTCAAAGGCTGAATTTTGCTTTTGCTTCCCATAGATAGTACTCAGTGGTTGGTATGGGGGCCAAAACTGCAAATGGGTTATGTTCACCGCACATGCTAAATTTGCTTCTTCTTACATGTTAAGTCAACAACATGTTTAAATGTGCTTAATCTTACATACACAAGATTGCTTTT
>NW_015386877.1:310648-313810 GCF_001527695.2 Protobothrops mucrosquamatus
TATATATTGAGCCATGCTAGTAGATAGATGTTCCAGAAAATTATTCATGAACTTTGTTAAACTTTTGAAACTAAACAATAATTTCACACTTTTTATTTCAGTCTGTTGATTATGTAGGAAGCATAAGTTTTATTATTATTTTTTCAAGGATACTGTGCAGACATTTCAAGTTATCCCAGCAAATCCTCACTGAGTGTTGACTGTTGATATAAAAAGTCACTTTTAAATGAAAGTTCTGTGGTGACTATATCAACAAGCCAGTCCCCCTTCAAAGACTGAATTTTGCTTTTCCTTCCCATAGATAGTACTCAGTGGCTGGTATGGAAACCAAAATTGCAAATGGGGAGAGGCCAATTTGACTATGAAGCATCTTCCACAATGTTGGTTTTAGAATGGTCATTGTAGATCTTCTGCATGGAGTCTCAGAAGCATTACAGAGCCAGTTTTGAAACATAGTCCTCAATTTAGTCAATTTTTGTTCTAATTCTGTAAAGCTTTAAAAAAAACCTTTGGATAGTTTCCTCCGTAATCTGCTAATGTTTGCATGAATAATTGGATTTTAAATCATGCAAAGGTGGAAGAGAAGCCTTTTGAAATCAGATATATCTGTCCATTCTGAACCCCTGTCCACCTAAAAAATCTGCAACTTTTCAGCTGTCTGACATAAAACATAATGTTTCTAATAGGACACTTTGAAAGAGAAAATTGCTTTCAATTTTGTATAGGCCACTGATGGCGAACCTTTTAGAGACCAAGTGCTGAAAAACTGGCCCTGCCCCCGCTCCACCCCCTGCCCTGCCCCCACCCCGCCTCCCCGCAGGGCCACTCACTGCCTCCAGGGCCCACCGCCGATCGCCCAGGCAGTCCAGTAGCGCCATGGCGGCCACGCCCTCTCCCCGCACCCTGCAGCATCAACTCTGCGCAATGGGGTGTGAGGGCAGAGTCTTATCTATGTTGCTTGGCTGCCATGTCCTTGGTTGTGCTGCTCCACAGGGGGGCTGCTGATGAGGGGGTCGCAGGGGGAGACAAGGCTGGGGCAAAAGCACGTGTGCCCACAGAGAGGGCTCCGAGTGCCGCCTCTGGCACCAGTGCCACAGGTTTGCCACCACTGGTATAGGCATTTCAAGTCACCCCAGCAAATCCTCACTGACCGTTGATATAAAGAGTTGCTTTTAAATGAAAGTTCAGTGGTGACTATATCAACAAACCAGTCCCCTTTCAAAGGCTGAATTTTGCTCTTGCTTCCCATAGATAATACTCAGTGGCTGGTCATTGAGAGGGTCAAAACTGCAAATGGGTTGTGTCTACTGCACATGCTAACCTTGACTCTTCTTTCCTGTTTAGTCTACATGGTTGAACACATTTTGCCTTACACATATAAAATTGCTTTTACAAAGTCTCTATACAGTTATGATCTTTTATACATGAAGAAAAGAGAAAAAATAGTATGAAAATAAAAATATTTTTTTCATTTGTTCATACATTTAATTTAAAGGTGTAAACTATACATCAAACCTTGCTAGTAGATAGATTTTTCAGAAGATTGTTCATGAATTTTGTTAAACTTTTGAAACAAAACAATAATTCGACACTGTTTATTCCAGCTTGGTCAAAATGTAAAAAAATGTTAGTTCTACTATTAATTTTGCAAGGATATTGTCTAAAAGGGAGGGTCATTTCTTTGAATGACTGAGCTGGGATTTTTGCATCATTAACACAATGGATGACTTTATGTTGTGTGTTTAAAGTAATAAATGCCATAACCTATTTCATAGCTTCAAACAATCTATTGTAGCATCCGCAAACAAAAAACTGGTTTTGCAAACATGTTAAATTTCTCCCATCCCACCAAAAAAACTACCAAAGCTAAACCTAAATAATCTTTGTATTTTCAACAAGTGCAGTAATTCAGTCTTTAATAGACCTGCCTAAAAATTTGTGATTACAGCCAAGATTGTTGATTTTACAAGTTCTGAGCCCCTTTCCACCTAAAAGAACTCTGCAGCTTTTTGGCTGTCTGACTGAAAACTTAATGTTTCTAATAGGACATCCTGAAAGAGAAAATTGTTTTCAATTTTTTTGCACACATTTCAAGTCACCCCAGCAAATCCTCACTGACTGTTAACTGTTGATATAAAGAGTGGCTTTTAAATCAAAGTTCTGTGTGAATATATCAACAAACCAGTCCCCTTTCAAAGGCTGAATTTTGCTTCCCATAGATAGTACTCAGTGGTTGGTATGGGGGCCAAAACTGCAAATGGGTTATGTTCACCGCACATGCAAAATTTACTTCTTCTTACATATTTAGTCAAAAGCATGTTTAAATGTGCTTAGCCTCTCACACACAAGATTGCTTTTAAAAAGTTCTCTATACCTTTGATAAAAACAGAGCAGATATGGTCTTTTATATATCAGAAGAGGAAAAAATAGTGTTTTTTTCATTTGTTCATATATTTAATTTAGATAATATATTGCTCAATTTCATTTATACCTGCTGTGTAAACTATATATTTAGCCATGCTAGTAGAGAGATGTTCCAGAAAATTATTCATGAACTTTGTTAAACTTTTGAAACTAAACAATAATTTCACACTTTTTATTCCAGGTTCTTGGTTTAGGAAGAAAAGTAAGTTTTATTATTATTTTTTCAAGGATACTGTGCAGACATTTCAGGTTACCCCAGCAAATCCACACTGAGTGTTGACTGTTGATATAAAAAGTCACTTTTAAATGAAAGTTCTGTGGTGAATATATCAACAAACCAGTCCCCTTTCAAAGACTGAAATTTTGCTCTTCCTTCCCATAAATAGTACTCAGTGGTTAGTATGGGGGCCAAAACTGCAAATGGGGGGGGAATTTATTTATTTATTTATTTGTTTATTTATTTATTTATTATTTAAATTTCTACCCCGCCCTTCTCCAAACTGACTCAGGGCGGCTTACAGCCATTTAAAACAAGTACGTAATACAAAAATACTAATTTAAAATGTAATTAAAATAGAATATTAATTATTGGCCTTTTCTTGTTAAAATTATTTTAAAACCAAATTAAGATAACCCTTAGGCCAGTCCTGCTAGCTTAAATAGCCATGTCTTGAGGGCGCGGCGGAAGGAGGGGAGATCCGGAATCACCCGGATCTCTGGGGGTAGTTCGTTCCATAG
>NW_015386877.1:314039-321866 GCF_001527695.2 Protobothrops mucrosquamatus
CCTGAGTCTGTTTCTCCCCATCCAGACCCGTACGGCCTCCAGGCACCGGGCCATCACGTCAAGGGCATCATTGGGGTGGCCTGGGGTGGAAATGTACAGCTGAGTATCATCAGCGTACTGATGGAAATCCACCCCAAAGCCACGGATGATCTCACCCAGCGGCTTCACATAAATATTGAACAGTAGGGGGGAGAGGACTATGACTATCTCCCACAATATTGGTTTTAGAATGGTCATTGTAGATCTTCTGCACGGAATCTCAGAAGCATTACAGAGGCCAGTTTTGAAACATAGTCCTCAATTTAGTCAACTTTTGTTCTAATTCTGTAAAGCTTTTAAAAAAAACACCTTTGGATAGTTTCCTCCGTAGTCTGCTAATGTTTGCATGAATAATTGGATTTAAAATCATGCAAAAGTGGAAGAGAAGCCTTTTGAAATCAGATACATCTGTCCATTCTTGGGGCCTGGGAAAGAACTTTCTGGGGGGAACAAAGCAGAGCCCTTCAACCCCCAAAGGCAGGACAAGGAAGAACTTTTCTGAAAAAAATAATAATTGCATTCTTTAGATTTCCAATAAGAACTATGAAAATGGTACAAGCTATGACCTGGTAATGATTGAATAAGGAGGCAGAATAATAAAAAAAACCTAAATAAATATTACCTAGACCCCAATTATTTTACTTTTTCTGGCTTTATAACTCAGATTATGACGATTGTGGATATGCAAGGAAAAAGAATGTAATGCAGGGGCTCTGATTAATGCTGCTTACTAGTAACTTATTCAGTAATCTGTTCACTCAGCAACCTATTCAGCAGTAATCTATTGGAATAATCTTGAGTTGACAACTTCAATAACCTCAGTAACCTATTAGCCATCCAGTAACCTAATAGATGAAAAATAACTATTGTTTTATTTTAGGTCGTAGGTTAAAAACAGGGGAGTGTGTCTAATTAACAATTAACTAACTAAAAACCAAATATGAATGGTCCTCTTTACAAAGGACGTTGGTTGGGCTATGTCAGAATTGTATTCACCTCACAGGCTTGAAAGAAACCATGTTTTGGATTCACACCCTAAAAGTCATTAAGCAAAGTTGGGGTATCTGGATCTGCAGAAAGCTAATGCATTTCTACAATTTAAAACTGCAAATCTTTGTAATTGTTTGTTTCTTTGCTTGTTTGTTTAGTGATTGAAGATCGGATATACCCGGACGGTTGACCCAGGTTTCCAAAGGACTTGCCCGCTCATCGCTTTTTACACTGCCACCCCAACCTTAATTAAGAATGAAGTTCACAAATCTCAGTAGTATAATTTAGATACAAATTTTGAAAGTTTGATTTTCCTATCTTTGTAACAGAAGGCAATGGGCAGTGAGAACTGCCCTTTGCTATTCTGGAGGATGGCAGCAGCTTTGCTAAAATAAAAATAAATTGCATTTGCACCAAAATAGTTTGTTTGTTTGTTTGTTTTAAAAAAATAACGTTCTGGTTAAAAAAAAAAATAATAACATTGAATGATGAGATAAACATTCAGCCTAAATCAGCTTTGAAAAATGGCACGTCAGCTGGGCATGAGATGAATAGACCTGATTCGACCTGGACAGGGGATTTTTGGAAATCCCATAGCAGAAGTTTAAAAAAAGCCAAAAAAAAAAAAAGTATTTTGCCATGGAAATTACATGTCCACAAGAATCAAACTTTACCTAAGGGAGTTTTATTCATCTAAATGGAAGAAACAAAAATAGGAGAGAGCTAGTAGGAAAACCCAATGAGACTGAACTGGAAAGGAATGATGGTTCATTGTCCTGAGCATGAAGCCAGTTTCTGGATCATTGACCCGTAAGAGCTTCAGCAAATAGTATTAAGTGAAACGGTCAAAAGTCTAGGTGCAGGTGGGGTCAGCATTCAGCAACAGACTGTTGTGTTGCTTCTAATTCAACTATGGTACACTGGGATACTGGGAATTGCATGGTCTCAAAAGACCTGAAGGGCAACTGTTTTTGAAAAATTCCCTTCATATGTGGACACCAGCATGACTCTTATGCACACACTTGAGGCTTTGGAAGAGGTTGCAATTAAAGGCAAACAACTATGACACTTGGGCCAGGGACATTACATCCCAACAAATTACCACTTTATAAAACCTTAGTAAAACCACACCTGGAATACAGCATCCAGTTTTGGTCACCACATTACCAAAAAGATGTTGATACTTTGGAAGAAATGCAGAGAAGAAATGCAGAGAAGAGCAGCTAGGATGCAGAGAAGAAATGCAGAGAAGAGCAGCTAGGATGGTACGCTCCCACAGAGAGGGTCTCCTCAGGGTGCCGTCAGCCAGACAGTGCCGGCTGGCGACCCCCAGGGGGAGGGCCTTCTCTGTTGGAGCCCCCACCCTATGGAACGAACTACCCCCAGAGATCCGGGTCATTCCGGATCTCCCCTCCTTCCGCCGCGCCCTCAAGACATGGCTATTCCAACTAGTGGGGCTGGCCTGAGGGGTATTTTAGATTGATTTTAATTTGATTTTATATTGGGTGTTTATAAAATTTTAAATGAAATGGCAAAATTAATATTTTCTTTTAATAGTATTTTAAAATGGTGTTTTGTAAGGTTTTTTATCTGTTTTTAGCTTGCTGTAAGCCGCCCTGGGTCCGCCAGGAGAAGGGCGGGGTATAAATCTAATAAAATCTAAAATCTAAATCTAAATCTAAATCTAAATCTAAATCTAAATCTAAATCTAAATCTAAATCTAAAATCTAAAAAATCTAAATCTAAATCTTTAAAGTCCTGGAGACTAAAACGTATGAAGAACAGTTGCAGTAATTGGAATTGCTAGTCTGGAAAAAAAGAAGGAGGGAGGGAGAAGGGAGGGATGGAGGGAGCTGGGAAAGGGATGGAGAGAGGAAAGCAGCTGGGAAAAAGAAGGAATTAATTTATCTGGTCTTGTTTCTCTCAGGCTGACAGCAACCAGGTAACTGTACACAAGGATTAGAAGAAGGCCCAAATTAACTGCCTTATTCCTTGAACAATCTTGATAAATTAAACAGTGCTAAAACTGAATGCTGATTGCTCCTAAAATATTCTCTCTATTCATAAATAGCAAAAGCTCCACGTGTTTTGCTGAATATTCACAGGGTAATACTCAGAAGCCGAAATTCTGCAGCGAAGGCAATCTTCTCCAGATGAAAGAGTGTAGTTAAGGCTGGCATAGCCATACAAAGCAGGGGAGATGCTTTTTAACAACTCTGTCATATAGTTTCTCCATTCTATTATTTGTCTTTATTTTAATCGTTCATTCCTGCCCTTCAGATCTGTTTTCCTAGGAAACCAAGATATACACGTGTGGACTAGTTTTTCTCATACAGAAGGTACAAGGAAAATAATACTTTTTTTCAAAATCAAAGTTTAATTAATCTTTTTAATTAAATCAATTTGCAAGAGGTTGTAACAATTGTAAAACAATACTGCAATTATTGCTTCCCTGGTGGCAAAAAAAAACCCCACATTTGATAGGAGCATTGAAATGACCTCCACCTTGACTGTTGGATAACAAATATCTACGCAAATCTGTGAGTGCCATTCATGCTCTGTTGGTTGGGCCAAATGAAAGATTGGGGCAATTGCAAAGGTTGTGACGTACAGTCCTCGGATTGTTATTCAGCATTTTGTAGCAACAGCTTTAAGCAAGTAAACAATGCAGCAGGAGAGATGAAACCATTCCTTTGCTTAATTGTCTGGAGTTCCTGGACTTTGAGGATAGAAGGAAACACAAAGGGGGGAGGGAGGGAGGGAAGCAGCTGGGGGAAGGAAGAAGGAAGGGAGGGAGGGAGGGAGATGGAAGAAGGGAGGGAGGGAGGGAGGAAGGGAGAGAGGTGGAGGAAGGAAGGAAGGAAGGAAGGAAGGAAGGAAGGAAGGAAGGAAGGAAGGAAGGAAGGAAGGAAGGAAGGAAGGACACGACAGTCTCTTGATGTTATTCTTGCTTGATCATAATTACAATAATATTAGAATAGTAATTAAAATACGAATTCCAATATTTGGTATTTGAAAACTGTGGCTGCCCACTCACTTAATTCTCTAGAAGTCTTGGATATTTGTGGAAGAACCAATTCAATCACACAGCTAGTCAACTGGCTGCCCAATTCTACCCTTATCTATTCAAAAGCAAAATCCACTCAATCCAACAATTTAGTCCTTCTATCCTGCTCCTCAGCAACACAGACCTTAAAGCAGCAGAAATAACATCCACTTCCAAATACCAAGCTTGATGAGCAGCCCCTGAAATTATTTTGATAACAGGAAAATGAGGGAAGTGGTTTGGCGTCCCAGAATGGATGGATGGTTCATTTTTTACCTTTTAAATTTAACCTACAGTAATGGGGTTTTGTGGTGATCTCCCATCAGTGTATTAATCAGTTCTGGTTCTCTTCACCAAGGTCAAATAAGTGTAAATAAAATGAGCAAAGCCGATATAATTATTTCTATTTTCACACTTCAGGAAAACATTGATTTGTGCATAGCCAAAACAGACTATTGACAAACAGTGGGAGTTCATCATTAACAGGGCTCTGACAATTCAGGAAGGGGAAAGATGGAGGGATGAGATGGGAAGGAGTGCCTCCATACTAAAAAATGCTTAGTGAAACCACATTACGTGTATCTGATTTCAAAGAGAAAAGGCTATCACAAAAGACGAGGAATGAAAATTTGACATCATAGAAATTTAAGCTTAAGTTGAAAGATGGAGAGCTGGAAAATTTGGGACAAGGCTTGTCCCACTGTTGTTCAGGCTAAAGAACCCAACTCAGCCAATTTTGAACATGATGAAAGAAGTAGTTAATTTATAATGAGGGTTCTTTTAGAGCTATGTGAACCTGGTGTTGAGTATGCATTTGCTTTCTAAATAGTGTTCCAACTGTGCAAAATGTTCTTTTACCTGCATCATTTATTGTTCTAGCCTCGCCTCTCCAATTGGGTTGAAGAGAGAAAATCTGGAGAACACCCAGCTGGATAAGTTTGATCTAGCAACTTTATTTGTTAAAGGTCAAATTCAGCTTATTAGTCTATTGAAACCATAGACTAACACAGTTTTTGTTTACACCATGTTGTCCTCTCCTTTGGAGTGAACAATTGTATTTCAGACGATGATGTCAATCCTACTTTTATCTCACAAGAGGATTGGATCGGTCACCTTGACCATCCAGGCTGAATAACCATAAATTCAGAAACTCAGGAAATTCACTTCTCACTTTGGTGGATTCACGCCTGAATGGTACCAAGAAGAAGTGAAGATGAAGCTCCATGTTCTGATTGCTCTCCTTCTTTGTCTGTTTTGTCCAAAGGAAAGCATATCGGTAAGACAGCTTCTGCTTTTAAAGACACGAGGTGGTTTCATTTCTGATTGTCTAGCATTTCAGTTCTATTTAGTGAGGCTTTCTTAGGTCAGCTAGGATATGAAGTAGATCCAAGAAAATTGGATTAGATCAAAAATCCATCTAGCAAGGGGATGTGATGGTTTCATAGAACAGAATGCACACATACTCCAACTCAATGCTTTGCTTCCCATGGCTGTGAGGAAAGTTAAGATGATGTGGCTGTAAGACAAGGCTGCAGCTTGTTGACAGTTACAGATTGGGATGACTTCTTGGGTAGCTGTGATATTGCAGCTTTTGGATGAAAGTTGTTTTCTTTTGAATGATTGTCACAGATTCTTCCCTATATTTCTATCAATAGATTATTGCTATTAGACATCTACAGGTCCTGCTATCTTGTGTGTGGATTGTTCATGAAGAAGCAACATGTACTCTTTCTCACTAAGACTTGAGAGAAGGTTGATCCTCCTCAACCAACAGTTTTGTCTCAAGGAATGGTCCTCGGAGTAACAAAATAACAGATTTGGAAGGGACCTTGGAGGTCTTCTACTCCAACCCACTGCTCAGGCAGGAAACTCTATACCATTTCAGACAAATCTCTTCTTTAAAAAATCCAGCATTGGAGCACTCACAACTTCTGGAGGCAAATTGTTCCACTGGTTAATTGTTCTAACTGTCAGGAAGTTTCTCCTTAGTTTTAGGTTGCCTCTCTCCTTGATTAGTTTCCATCTGTTGCTTCTTGCCCTGCCTTCAGGTGCTTTGGAGAATAGTTGACCCCCTCTTCTTTGTGGTAGCCCCTGAGATATTGGAACACTGCTACCATATATGTCCCTCCCAAAGCTGCATGCTTGATGGAAGAGGACAACCACCCGAAATGAATAAGATGTATTTCAGAAGTCGATTATTCTTTGGTCAATAATTAATATTTCTCTTTACTAAGGTATGGCCATAATCACATATTCAAAGTTCTGTTTCTTAAGAGCATCCTCTGTTTCATTCCTTGCCCCATCCCACAATATTTTAAGTGCCCCTCTTGGAGGCCTTTCAAATGTTACCACTAAATTATAATTTTTAAGGGCTCACAGGGGAATCTTAGGAAACATTTGCTTGGTAATCTTATCATCTATACTTAATTTAAACTAGACTTAAATTGAAATCAACTTTAGTTTTTGCCCTGTCCCATTGCTTAATCTTATCCTGGCCCTTAACTCTTTTTTCTCAAGTTGTAGCTCTCCTTACACTCACAAGGATCCAACTAGGCATTCAGTGCAAACCACAGTGGCACCATGTTGTGTGCCATCCTTCCCTCAAGCATTGGGCTAGGATGGGGGTTTAGCTGGGAGGCTGTTTAGTTGGCACTTGTTTTTATGGATGGTTGTGAGCTGCTTAGAATCATTATATGAGTGTGAGGACCCTAAAGGTCCTGTAAATGAATAGGTTTTGTAAATACAGTTGTGTGATGAAGTCATGATGATGGTGATACCTCTTGCCTCCTCCTGAGGAATTCCATGTAAGCACCTGGATTCTCTACTCACAACTCTTCCTGCTATGGATCAGTGCAATAAAATGTCCTATCTCAGTTTAGAATCATCTTCTCTTTCAGATGAGATGAGATGAGATGAGATGCAATTCTGCCTTATCTTGATGCTCTTCTAATGGATGGAAATGCCACTTTCTCACGCTGCAAGTAGACTTTTCTCTCATTATGCACTAATTATGTTGTCATGGCTTTTTTCCAACAGAAAAAAATAATGAAGAGAACTCTGGTAAGTATATGTTTAATGTTGGCACATCTCAGTTTCTGCTTTCCTTGAGAGTTGTTTAAATCATTTCATGGTATTTGTGCTTACATTATTTAGTATCCATATCCATATTATGGTTTACATTTCCTAGGGAGGTGAGAGGCCATGGGCTCCCTCTAGGGTCTATTTTTCATCATTTTGACTTCTCCTAGAATGAGAAATGGAGTTGGGGAGTTGTGTATGATTCATTGTACCATGGGGAACAGAGACATTGTCTTAGCATATTGGGCAAACTAGACCATAATAGAGAAGAAGTTATTTTCCCCTTTCCAAAATACTACAATCCAAGGTACTTAATGAAATGGAATCCTGGAAGAATCAGGGCAGATCAAAGGAATTATTTACTTTTTTTTACACACAACATGTAATTCAACTTTGGATTTCACTATCATGAAATGTGGTGCTGCCTACCAATTTCACTGACTTTAAAAAGGATTTGAGTAATTCATGGGATCCATAGGGATCCGTGACTCAGCCCAGATGGTTGTATGGCTGCCTCTGAAGATCGTCAGCTGGGAGACCAGCAGGTTTCCTTGTGCAGCTGGCTGGCCACGGGAGAACAGACCATTGTATTAGATCATCCAGATGCTGGATCAAATAGAGCATCCCTTCGTTGTTAGCCTATTAAACCACAATATGATTTATTTTATTGGGAT
>NW_015386878.1:0-36255 GCF_001527695.2 Protobothrops mucrosquamatus
CTTCTTTATTAAGTAATAGTCTACACTGATGCGATTTATAATAGGTTTCTCTCTGAAAAATAGAGCAATGTGGTACTTTATTATTCAGACATTTTATCATTTCTCAGAATACAAAAGAGTCTATGTGAGTGATCCACAATTTGATCTTGTAGCATTTTCATTTAGACTCTGCAAGGGCTACTGGAATCTCCAACTTAAATCAGAAATAGGAGAAGAGAAAAATAATTCCTTAGGTCCTCTACTAGGGCTCAGTTAGCTGTGCTAAATTCCAGATTTTATTTAGGCAAATAGTTTGCAGCTAGCGTACAGGTATAAAGTTTAATTGGGCTACAAATAAACAAAGATGCACAGACAAGGATTTAATCCTAAAAAGCTTATAATTTAATGTAAACAGTGGGGCAAGGGAGGAAATGATGTAGAGCAAGTATGGGGATTGCCAATCTCTGCAGCAAGATGATTAGCTAGTAATTCAAACATGCCAACTGAGTTAGGGAATTGAATGATTCTTGCATTCCCTCTCAGAATATGTTCAAAATATGCTGATTTTCTGGCCATTTCACTGATCATGGAGATGCTGGGGTGTGCAGCTGCAGTATCAACGCTACTGCCCAGAAAACATTAGGGAGTGCAAGCAATCTAAGTTTTTTAATATCATCCTAGATAAAATGGCAAAAGAATGGCTCTCTATAGATTCTTAATGAAAAATGTATGAGCAAAATAATAGAAAAGTGTCTACCAGTTCTATCTATTAGTATTCTACTTTTTAGTCAGGAAATATTGATCTCTCTGAGCGATTGAAACTTGAGCTTGCATATATTTTCCCAAATTCCTTCTCTTTCTTTCTTTCTTTCTTTCTTTCTTTCTTTCTTTCTTTCTTTCTTTCTTTCTTTCTTTCTTTCTTTCTTTCTTTCCTTCTTCCTTCCTTCTTTCCTTCTTTCTTTCTTTCTTTCTTTTCTTTTCTTTTTTGAGGTAGTCAATTCTTGAACCTATTAAGAGAAATGTTTAAATCTATCTCTGAGAAGTTTATGTCATAGAATCCATTACTGAGAACCAGAGATGTATACAAAACCGTAAACCTAACAGACAGACTAGTACTGCAGTGAGAGCTTATTCATTCGACAAGAACTGCTTTCTCAAAAAGAACTAATGTTGCAGTTGTATATTTTCCAATAAAATAGATGAAATGACAATGGTGAAGTTTTTCCTGTCATCAGTTTCAAAATTCAGCCTGTTTTTGTTTTGTTTTTAATTCAGAATTGATGGTGGAAAATATTTGCAAATTTATCTAAGTATATCAATATTCTGAATGTAGCACATGATAAATATAGTAAAACATTGGAACTATCTCTCTTTAGTTATAAAAGATTTATTAAGCTTCCTTATTTTTTTAAAATTATAGCTGCCCATTCTCCTTTTAAATCTAAGAATTGAAATGGTGAATCTGTGTTGGTATATCAAAAGCTAATGGATGGATGACTTCTAGCTATACCATTCTTTATATATAATTCTTCCATGTAAAATAATTACAGGGGTCTCTTACAAAAGTGAAAGGTGCATACAGTTACATAGGGATCCATTTTTAAAACAAGCCTCATGACGTTCTCTTTTTTTAGTCTATTTTTATTTTATTCAAAAAAGATAAAATACCAAACTCCCCAAAAAATGTTAAGAGAAACAAAAAAAAACCACAAAACAAACAAGACATGTAAAAAATAGATTGAAAAACACTAACACATATACGCATATTATACTTCTATTTGAATACTGATAAATATATTACAATGATATTAGTTTCCCACACCCTGCAAAGCAGCCACAAACATCTTTAAACTATTAATTCTAATTGCAGATCATTAACCTGTCATCTAACTACTATATTAATGACAAAATAGTCAAGGATAGAATAATAATAATAAAAACAAGATCAAAAGTTCTGTTTACAAAACTGTTATTGTAATCAACTCATAGAAAATTTACCATGGCTTCTTATCTATCCCAAATTGTCCCAACAGTTAACACTGATTCATCCCAGATCAAATATCCATGTTTTTTTCTTAATACCATCTCTGATCAATTATTGTCTGGATAAATAGAATTAGTCCATTTTCCAAAGTCGATCTATTTCCCAAAAAAGTCCAGATGAAATTGTTTTCAAGTGATACATACATTAACAAATGCATGTAGGAAACATACCACAGTGGTAATGGAAGATTTTAACTACCCTGATATCAACTGGGAAACAAACATTGCAGCAAGTGGGAGATCGAACAGATTCCTAGCCAACGTAGCTGAAAACTTTGTCACGCAAAAGGTAGAGAAGGGAACTAGAGTAAAAGCTATAATGGACCTAATTGTTACTAATAGAGAAGAAGTGATAGAGGGAGTTGAAGTTGCCAGAACCTTGGGCAAGAGTGACCACATCATACTGGAATTCAATGTAATGCAAAGACAAGCAACAGAACATAATCCAACCAGTGTCTTAAACTTCAAAAGAGCTGATTTTAACAAACTCAGAGAGACCCTAAGAAAAATTCCATGGATGAAAATCTTAAAGGGGAAAACAACTCAAGAAGCATGGGAAACTCTGAAAAACATTATCATAAAAGCCCAGTCCAACACAATACCACTGAAAAAGAAAAAGAAATCCAAGAAGAAACCAGCATGGTTGCACAAGGATCTCTGATAAACTGGAAGACAAAATGGATAAATGGAAAGAGGGACAGATAACTAAAACAGAATATCAGCAGATAGCCCAAACCTGCAAAGATGAAGTTAGAAAAGCAAAGGCTCAGAATGAATGAAAACTTGCAAAAAAGTCAAAGGTAATACAAAAAAAGGTTTTTTCAACATATAAATAACAAGAAAACAGTCAAGGAAACAGTTGGCCCACTAAAGATAGAAGATGGCACAGAAGTAACAGGCAGTAGAGAGAAACCAGACCTGTTTTAACTCATTGTTTGCATCAGTCTTCATGCAAAAAGAAACTATAGCCCAACCTACCAAAAACATAACTGTAAAAGACAGACTAGAAATAAAAATTAAAATAAGCAAGAAAATGGTAAGAGAACACCTATCTGCTCTTGATGAATATAGATCATTGGGACCTAATGGATTACATCCCAGAGTTCTGAAAGAGCTGGCAGATGTCATCTCAGAACCATTGTACCATATCTTTAAAAAAAATCCTGGAGCACCAGGGAACTACCAGAGGATTGGAAAAGAGCTGATGTGGTTCCCATTTTCAAAAAAGGAAAAACAACAGACCCAGGAAACTACAGACCAATCAGTCTAACATCAATACCTGGGAAGATACTGGAAAAAATAATAAAAAAACATATCTGTAATCATCTAGAAACAAATAGTTATAACTAGTAGCCAGCATGGGTTTGTTAAAAACAGATCATGCCAAACCAATCTTATTTCATTCTTTGATAGAGTGACCAAATTAGTAGACCAGCAAAATGCTGTAGACATAGTATACTTAGACTTTAGCAAGGCATTCGACAAAGTAGACTATCACCTACTTCTTGGAAAACTAGAAAAATGTGGGATAGACAGCATCACCACCAGATGGAGTTGTAACTGACAAACTGTAATAAATGAGTTATCCTTAATGGTATTACATCTACATGGAGAGAAGTAAGCAGTGGGGTACCACAAGGTTTAGTCTCTTCAATATCTTTATAAATGAGTTAGATGAGGGAATAGAAAGAAAACTTACCAAATTTGCAGATGACACTAAGCTGGCAAGAATAGCCAACACCTCAGAAGACAAGCTCAGGGTCCAAAAAGATCTTGACAGACTCAAACAATGGGCCCTATCCAACAACATGAAATTTAATGTGGAGAAAAGCAAGGTTTTACACTTAGGCAGGAAAAACCAAAGATACAAGATTAGGCAAACCCTGGCTCAAAAACAGTAACTGTGAAAGGTACTACTTAAATATGAGCCAGCAGTGTGTGGCAGCATTCAAAAAAGCTAATACAATCCTTGGTTGTATAAACAGATGCATAGAATCAAAATCACATGAAGTATTAGTATCATTTTATAAATCCTTAGTAAGACCACACCTGGAATTTTAGTAAGTGACCACACACATCCAGTTTGGGTCACCACATTACAAAAAAGATGTTGAGACTTTGGGAAAAGTGCAAAGAAGAGCAGCTAAGATGATTAAGGGCCTGGAGACAAAAACATATGAAGAACAGTTGCAGGAATTAGGTATGGCCAGTCTAGAGAAAAGAAGGACTAGGAGTGACATGATAGCAGTATTTTAGTATTTGAGGAGCTGCCACAAAGAAGAGGGCATCCAACTATTCTCCAAAGCACCAGAAGGCAAGACAAGAAACGATGGATGAAAACTAATCAAGGAGAAAACCAACCTAGAACTAAGCAGAAATTTCCTAACAGGGAGGACAATTGACCAGTAGAACAGCTTGCCTTCAAAACTTATAGGTGCTTCATCACTGGAGGTTTTTAAGAAAACACTGGACAGCACCTATCTGAAATGGTATAGGGTCTTCTACTTGAGCAGGGGGTTAGACTAGAAGACCTCCAACGTCCCTTCCAGTTTTATTCTAATTGATTAATAAATCTATTCCCCAATCCTCTTCAATCCTCAAAAGGAAAATCAATTTATCACTTATCCACTCAGTCAGTTTTCTGCTGTTGTAAAAGAATGCAGGCTTGAACTTCAGGGAGGCATGTGCAATCCACTCCATTAGTACTAAGTCTGTAAGTTCCATATTTCTTTCAATCGCTACTGAATCTGCTACTTTCAGATCAAATTCCTTTTGTGAATCTGATTTATTTAGAGTTACTTGCATCTGAATATTTTTCACAACCATTATCATTTCTCATACTTTTGGAAAAAGTTTTCAACTAAGGATTGCATGCTACCAAATGGTGTTTTTTTTTCAAATGCCAGCCACATTTCCTTGTCTATAATCTGACACATTGTTGCTCCATGTAACTTAGCAATGGTAGTTAAGAGAACTCTTCAAAGACTGAAAACAAAGTACATTGAAGTGATATTCCTCAATGAAAAAAATAGAGAAACAGGGAAGATATTTTCTGGATATTTTGACCCAAAATTAAAAGAAATATTTTTTTAAAAGGCTATAAATGTTTTGCAAATTAATAAAATATAAAATCCCTGTAGTGAAAGTCCAATATAGATGTAAATCAAGTAAAAACACTTTCACTATCCAGGAACATATCATGATTTCCTTATGAAAAAGCAAAAATTATTCAGAACAACAAAATAGACCAAAGGAGGGAGACAAAAAAAACCAGATAAAATCCAGCAGTGGGTTAAAATAAATCAGCATTCAACCAGCCACTCAACTTTTAGAGCTAAGAAACAAAGGAAAATAGAAACTTTGAAAAGTGTGTTAAAATCCAGGCATGCTTAAGAAAATGAACAGCTGAGAAGAAAGATGGATGATGATGACCTTCCAACCTCTCCCACAGGGAATTGCAAGCTTCAAGATTCCTCTTCCCAGGTGGGTCTACAGTCAGCCAAAAGCTGTCTTGAGTCATTCCTACATACTCCCATTCAAATACAGGGAGCGAAATCAGCAGACTGTCAGCAGGAGAAAGAAAAGTTCCTACCATTCAGAGGCCATCTTGAGGGAGAAGCCCTCAAGCCTCATTATATTATCAATATAACATCTGAAGAGAAAATGTGGGGCATGATTTTTCCCCTAAATATTAGTCCAGATGACACTTTTTAAAAGCTGAGTCTCCAATTATTAGGCTTCGGTATTGCTATTCATTATATGACTTTTCCAAATTAGTACATGATCAAAATGTAACATATAGAAAATATAAATTAAGGTGTCACTAGGATCATAATCCTCCTTCATGGATTACTGCCTTGTCATGGTGAAGGGGCTTGCATAACTCAATGAAGCTATGAGCTATGCCGTGCAGGGCCACTCAAGATGGACAGATCATAGCAGAGAGTTCTGACAAAATGTGATCCACTGGAGAAGGAAATGGCAAACCACTCCAGTATCTTTGCCATGAAAACCCCATGTACAGTAACAAAAGGCAAAAAGATATGATGCTGGAAGATGAGCCCCTCAGGTCGAAAGGTGTCCAATATGCTACTGGGGAAGAGCAGAGGGCTAGTACTAGTAGCACCAGAAAGAGTGAAGCAACTGGGCCAAAGCCGAAAGGGCGCTCAGCTATGGTGAAAGGAAAGTCCGATGCTGTAAAGATCTTTTCTCCATAGGAACCTGGAATGCAAGATCCATGAATCAAGGCAAGCTGGACGTGGTCAAACAAGAGATGACAAGACTGAACATCGACATCTTAGGAATCAGCGAACTAAAATGGAAAGGAATGGGTGAATTTAATTCAGATGACCATCAAGTATACTACTGCAGGCAAGAATCCCTCAGAAGAAATGGAGTAGCCTTCATAGTCAATAAAAGAGTAAGAAACGCAATACTGGGATACAATCCCCAAAATGACAGAATGATCTCAGTGTGAATCCAAGACAAACCATTCAAAATCACAGTAGTCCAAGTCTATGCCCCAACCACTGGTGCTGAAGAGGATAAAATTGACCGGTTCTATAAAGCCCTATATCACCTTATAGAATCAACACCAAAAAATGATGTCCTTATCATCATGGGGGATTGGAATGCTAAAGTAGGAAGCCAAAAGATAAACGGAATAACAGGCAAGTTTGGCCTTGGAGTACAAAATAAAGCAGGGCACAGGCTGATAGAATTTTGTCAAGAGAATACGATGGTCATAGCAAACACTCTTTTCCAACAACCCAAGAGACGGCTCTACACATGGACATCACCAGACGGTCAACATAGAAATCAGATTGACTATGTGCTCTGCAGCCAACGATGGAGAAACTCTATACAGTCAGTAAAAACAAGACCAGGAGCTGACTGTGGCTCAGATCATGAGCTTCTCGTTGCAAAATTTAGACTTAAATTGAAGAAAGTAGGGAAAAACACTGGACCACTCAGGTATGAACTAAATCATATCCCTGATGAATATACAGTAGAGGTGACAAATAAATTTAAGGAATTAGATCTGATAGACAGAATGCCTAAAGAACTATGGACCGAGGTTCGCAACATTGTACAAGAGGTAACAACTAAAACCATCCCAAAGAAAAAGAAATGCAAGGGAGCAAAATGGCTGTCTGAGGAAGCTTTGCAAATAGCGAAGGAAAGAAGGGAAGCAAAAGGCAAGGGAGAAAGAGAAAGATACACCCAATTGAATGCAGAATTCCAGAGAATAGCTAGAAGAGATAAGAATGCCCTCTTAAATGAACAGTGCAAAAAAATAGAAGAAAACAATAGAATAGGGAGAACCAGAGATCTCTTCAAGAAAATTGGAGATATGAAGGGAACGTTTCTTGCAAAAATGGGACCAAATGGCAGGGACCTAACAGAGGCAGAAGAGATTAAGAGATTAAGAAGAGGTGGCAAAATTACACAGAGGAACTATACAAGAATGAGCTTAGCATCCCTGATAACCACAATGGGGTGGTCACTGACCTCGAGCCAGACATCCTAGAATGTGAAATGAAATGGGCCTTAGGACAACAAAGCTAGTAGAGGTGACAGTATTCCAGCTGAGCTATTCAAAATCTTAAAAGACGATGCAGTAAAAGTGCTACACTCAATTTGTCAGCAAAATTGGAAAACTCAACAGTGGCGACAAGATTGGAAAAGGTCAGTTTACATTCCAATTCCAAAGAAAGGCAATGCCAAAGAATGTTCAAACTATCGCACCATTGCACTCATTTCACATGCAAGTAAAGTTATGCTTAAAATCTTGCAAGCTAGACTCCAGCAGTATGTGGATTGAGAACTTCCAGAAGTACAGGCAGTATTTCGAAGAGGCAGAGGAACTAGAGATCAAATTACCAACAAACGCTGGATCATGGAGAAAGTTAGGGAGTTCCAGAAAAACATCTACTTCTGCTTCATTGACTATGCTAAAGCCTTTGATTGTGTGGATCACAACAAATTGTGGCAAGTTCTTAAAGAGATGGGAGTACCATACCATCTTATTTGTCTCTTGAGAAACCTATATGCAGGTCAAGAAGCAACAGTGAGAACTGGACACGGAACCACTGATTGGTTCAAAATTGGGAAAGGAGTCCAGTAAGGCTGTATTCTGTCGCCCTGCCTATTTAACTTATATGCAGAGCACATCATGAGAAAGGCAGGGCTAGATGAATCAAAAGTTGAAATTAAGATTGCCAGGAGAAATATCAACAACCTAAGATATGCAGATGATATCACTCTAATGGCAGAAAGTGAAGAGGAACTAAAGAGCCTCTTGATGCGGGTGAAGAAAGAGAGTGCAAAAGTTGGCTTGAAACTCAACATTAAGAAAACCAAGATCATGGCATCTGGCCCTCTCAATTCCTGGCAAATAGATGGGGAAGAAATGGAGGTAGTGACAGATTTTATCTTCCTGGGCTCCAAGATCACCACAGATGGGGACCACAGCCGAGAAATTAAAAGACGCTTGCTCCTGGGGAGGAAAGCTATGGTAAATCTAGACAGCATACTTAAAAGCAGAGACATCACCCTGCCAACAAAAGTACATATAGTCAAGGCCATGGTTTTCCCAGTTGCAATGTATGGCTGTGAAAGTTGGACCATAAGAAAGGCTGAGCACCAAAGAATTGAGGCCTTTGAACTATGGTGCTGGAGAAGACTCCTGCGAGTCCCCTGGACTGCAAGGCGATCAAACCAGTCAATCCTAGAGGAGATCAACTCTGACTGCTCTTTAGAAGGCCAGATCCTGAAGTTGAAACTCAAGTACTTTGGCCACCTAATGAGAAGGAAGGACTCACTGGAGAAGAGCCTAATGCTGGGAAAGATTGAGGGCAATAGAAGAAGGGGACGATGGAGAATGAGGTGGCTGGATGGAGTCACTGGAGTAGGCGTGAGCTTAAATGGACTCCAGAAGATGGTAGAGGACAGGAAGGCCTGGAGGAACGTTGTTCATGGGGTCATGATGGGGCGGACACAACTTTGCAACTAACATCAACAACAAGGATCATAGTCAGAAAACATCCCACAACAGAAAGTCAACATCTCATCAGGAATTTCTCAATTCTGTATTATTTATATTGTCTCTGAATATGCCTAGCTATTAAAATCTCAATATCATGATATTATTCTCACATATTGACATAAAAGAGATTTTATAATATAACTAAAAAAATATCAAGATTACTTTCTCCAACACTAAAAAAATATTTCTACTCTTCTGGTCAGTTTGTTTCAAGGTGGTAAGTATGAAATATCTCAAAAGCAAACAATTATCTTAATTTGATGCAACAATATGATCTCAAGTGCCTAGAAAAAGCATATTTCCATAAATTCTATATGAAAGTTCTATGATTTTATTTTGAGGCAATTAATTTACAGTTCATATTCATTTTTCTACACTTTATATCATCATAACACATAATTATAAGAAGAAAGTTTAAAATCATTTATCCAGGACAATTTTGTTCTATTTCTATAGCACTGGAAACTAGTTATGATTAATTAATTTGACGATCTACAAAGGGAAATTTCTCTCTATTTAAATTTGCATTTCTTTGTACAATGAAGGTCAATAGTTGAAAATATACCACATTTTACTTTCCTCATTCACATCCTAAGATTAATGAAGAGTTAATTGAATATGAAATGTATTGGAGCAAAAATATTTTTCTTTAAGAAAATATTCAAATACATTACATATTAACTGCAAATATTTGTCTTGCAGAATATTATTATAGTAAATAAAAATGGTTCCCATTTTTCTTTGTAAAAAAAAGAAGCAAGGCAGGTGGCGTTTTTGTGGTTTCTTTCAAAAGTACTTTTATTCCTGGGCTGTGGGCTTGATCTCTGAGCTTGGCGATTTGGCTGCAAACATTTCGTCTCCATTCGGGGAGACATCTTCAGTGCACTTTGAATCAGTGCCCACTGAAGATGTCCCCCCGAATGGAGATGAAACATTTGCAGCCAAATCACCAAGCTCAGAGATCAAATCAACAGCCCAACTACCAACCTGAGCTATTAATATTCAAACACATCTCTTTTATTCCTCTGCTCTTTCCTCAGCATTAATGTCTTTTGCCTTCTGATATTTTGTGATATATTTCATGCAATTAGCCAGGCCAAGCATATTGGATGTATATCATTATATTTGATAAGCCCCGATTCACGCTATCTTGTGATTGTTCCTGCACAAAAGCTACTCTGCCGTTTCCAACTGAGCAGCTTTTTAATATTTTAAGAATTATTTTTATCCTGAACAAATTTCATAAGCAAAATTTTTTCCTTTAGACAATGACTCTGATTGCCTAGTCTTCTTTCCCACCATCCTCTTCTCCAGTCCTGAGGTTTCTGCAAGTGGGGAAATCCCATTTGCAAACAGTAAGTAGAATAGTAAGTAAGCAGAAAGAAATGGCTTTTAATCACCAAGCAATTGCTGAGCACTGTTAGTTTTTGATAGTGATACTCATCTATTAATCAGAAAGAAAATATTCTGATTGGGTTATTCCGATATTACTATTAGCAAGATGCTGTGTATACCTTCATATTGTGGTCTTTAAGTGTAATAAATGCCAGGATAATGGTTTCCCCCCACCTTAATATATTTATAGCCAAGATAATCCAGTCAATGTTTCCTTTTCTGAATATCTCATATACCTCTTAGTTGATGAGATATGGAGATGGTATGTTGGCTTGCAAAGTATATATAGATTAGATATCTTAATGTGCTGCATGTGACCAAAGTTCACTAAGCTTAGTAACTATTATTCTGGGTCTTATTTATTTACACAAAAGCAAAATTCATTTGTTTGCTTGTTTATTAATGTGTATGTCACTCTTCTTCCTACCTAAAGTTGGGGCATGAGCATGAAGGCAACATTCTTTCTGGCCCATTATATCTTGGAAAGTAGATGGACCTAATGGGGAGGTTCAGCCAATAAACTCAGGTAATGAATAAACCGATGCAATGGAAGAAGGCTTAAGAAATTCATGGTCTCGGGTCAGAAACAGTGATGCAATAGCTTCAGCACACACAAAGAAGAAGAATTTATTATGTGGTCCTGGTGGACATTGGAGAATTTGTGGTGTAATCACTTGAAACATTTTTTCCTCTTGTGCCAATTGCAATACCACATGATATAATGACAATCACAACCTTTGAGAACTTTAAAAGAAAAAGAGACACATTCACAGAGATAAAGTTATCAATAGCTATCAGCTATAACAGTTATTATTATCTCTAGAATTAAAGAGAGTATATGTTACAGTTTACGTGCTAGTTGCTAGAAAATGTGAAAAAAGAGGCGTTTTTTTCCCTTACTTTCTTAAAATGTTAAGATCAGGAGATCTGAAAGATTTAGAACAGACAAAAGAAAATACTTTTCCATGCAACACAGAATTAATGTAATTAATGGATGTTTATTAATTATTAATGAAGTGCTTAATGTCCTTTTAGCCCCAACACTGCTGACCTTCAGGAAAGCATTAAAAACTTGGCTTTTGCAGCAGGTCTGGGTTGAGGCAATTTATGAACCATTTGAATAGTCATTAAATGTACGTATATGCCACAGCATATTGTTATTATTGTACTGTATCTTGGATTTTTTTGTAATTCAATATTTTAACCATTAAACATCTGCTTAAAATTGTTTCTGTTAGTCAACCCTATAATTTGAAAAAAATAAACAAATAAATAATCAGTTCATATCTGTCTATGGAGTTCATTATCACAAGATGTGGTGTGGGCCATTAATTTGGATGGCTTTAAAAGAGGGTTTGATAAATTCAC
This sequence comes from Protobothrops mucrosquamatus, assembly GCF_001527695.2. NCBI lineage: Eukaryota > Metazoa > Chordata > Lepidosauria > Squamata > Viperidae > Protobothrops > Protobothrops mucrosquamatus. The sequence continues at coordinate 11,834 of NW_015386878.1, forward strand.
AGAGGACAGGTCAATGAAGAGCTTAAAGACTAAAGGTTACCTCTGGATTGGGAGAGAAGAATAACCCCAAACACCAGTTGTAGAAGAACAGCAGTGAAAGAGGTAGTGATTGGTTTGCCACAATGAGAGGCACAATAACAAACTAGAATGAGCCTTAACCTGATTTAGCAGAACTGATATTAATCCTTATACAGTATTCTGTGTTGGCCTTCCCACTGATAACAGTTTGGATACTGCTGAAAGCGAATACCAACTAAAAAGACCTTTGAACTCATCTGACAAGATTTGTCCATAATTTAAATTTGCCTAAAATTTGTCATTCAGCTTCATAAGATAACCACATTTTCTATGATATGATGGGTTTGGGGGGGGAAGGAAGAATTTCTATCTGTGTTCTTAATATAGACATAGCTGTATAAAACTAGGCCTTTGAAGATTTAATAGAGAGATTTAAATAAGATTAATATGATAATATAAAAGGATATCTCAAACATCAACACAAAAGTTATAATACTATGCACGTGCATGTATCAAAAATAACATTTCCATGCAGACTTAGATCACAATTTAGAATGCCTGCATTTGGGGCTTATAGCTTACACAGCATATCAATTAATTGGCTTTTGCCAAGGGTTTAAACAGAAACAGTTATGTAATACCACTGTAACAGTGCCTACTTCCTAACAAGTAAATTTGTTATGCAGGAACTAGATTCAGCCTTAAATGACAATCTTTTGTTCCAAAGTTCGAAAAATTAATAGTGTTGGAAGAAGACATTTAGATTATTGACAGAAAATCCTTGCTCAATTTGGTGCTTCCAATCAGGTCTGAGAACCAGTTTGGTGTTGTGGTTAAGGCACCAAGCTGGGAAACAGGAGATTGCGAGTTCTAGTTTCACCTTAGGTACAAAACCAGCTGGGTGACCTTGGGCCAGTCACTCTGTCTCACCCTAGGAAGTAGGCAAGGGCATATCAGCCTTAAATAATAATCTTTTGTTCCAAACAAGGGATTGTGAATTTTATCATTTGAGTTTGAATCTAGCTCCTGCATAAGAGATTTACTTACTAGGCATTATTACAGTTGCATTATACAACTACTTCCAGTTCACCCTAGCTTATTAATCAAATGACACTTTATTATTTTTTTCCTTGAAATCTTGATAATTATGTTTACAGCATCCCTCCTTGGTATTTTGAAAGGAGATGTGATTAACTTAGTAGGTATTGCTCTTCACAAATCCATGCTGATTTCTGAGAGACATTTCCCTTTTCTCTCTTTATTGAGACAGAAATAAAATTTGGTCTCTTCCTGTTATCTAGTACTTTCTCCAGGATTTCTCAAACATAGTATGTGAAAGTTCAATCAGACTATCAGTTATTTCCTTCAGACCCATAGAATGCAATTCATCTGGTTTTGGAGTTTTCAACTGAAAGTAAATAAATATTCTCTGACAACATTTCTATCAATTTCAAGTTTCCATCAGACTCTTCAGTCTCCTGTGTTTCATTTTGTCTATCTAAGACTCTTGTCAGTCAACTGTGAAATTGAGGTTAACAATTTTGGTAGCTCTTTTGCATTAGACTAAGAAGAGTTGAGGGCGGTTCTTAAGATTTATAGCATATCTTTCATAATTATTTTTTACTCTAAAATCCTGATTGTATCTAATTCACACCTCTTATTTTTATTTACTAGATTTATTATAATTTTATAACAAACTATGTAGGACAATTTTAAAGAGCTTGGAATAGTGCACTTGTAGTTGTTCTAAAATTCCTTATGATAACAGTAATAGGCTGAGAGATAAGATCTGTGTAACTAAGATGAAAAAAGAGAGCATGTCTTTATCACTGTCTGTGCACTGTCAACATCACACATTCAGAAAAAAATATGGCTTGGTACCTAGGTATCCTCAGGATTGCCTTGGCCCATTAGAATCAACTAGCAACTCATACTGCTGAACCCTGTTCACTTCTTTAGCTTTCATATAATTAAACAAATCCCAGATAATGTTACAAAATATTTTCCCACTCATCACACTAGTCACCACTGAAGCAACATCTAACCTTAAACAACAATGAGTGATTAACATCCGTGACAAAACTCACAAGCCCGACATGTCAACCTGAAAATTGCATTATATCATCCATTCCTTTTCCAAAAGGAAGGCATGGTTTACAGCAGAGGTCCCCAACCTTTTGGGCACCAGGGACCGGTTCCGTGGAGAGAGGTTTTTCTGTGGACCAGAGGGGGACTGGTTTTATGTACTGCCAGCATCCCACAGATGGGGCTTTGCTTGTTTGCGTGGCCCAGTTTCTGGCACTGCAGCCCGATGCCGGTCCATGGACCAGGGTTGGGGACCCCTGGTTTACAGTGTAAAGCTTAACTTGGGCACATACCTGTGATATTTGATATTCACCAACTTGCCTTTTAAAAATGCCTTTTAAGGCATTTTCAATGGGTCATAAAATTCAAACGTATGAAAAGAAAAGCATACATATACATTGGTACCTAGGTATTCATCGTTAATTGGTTCCGGGAGGCATGATGAGTACAAAAAATGATGAGTACCAAACCATTTTTTCCCATAAGGAATAATGAAGTAAGTCACAAGTCAACTGACACTGACAAGTTCTAGTTTATGCATTGAGTACCAAACAAAGAATGAGTACCGGGACAAAATGTTCCTGTCAAAATGCACTAAGTACCAAATTTGATGAGTTTCAAAGCAGTGGAGTACCAAGGTACCACTGTATTAAGGAAATTTAAATCATCTCTGTTTACTCACAGAGCAAATTCAAATCAAGATGACATTAGTTTCTGCAAAGTAAACTTTGGCTTTAATTGTTTTTCTTTCTAGGGGATGCTCATAGCATATATTTTCACTTGTTCATTTCAAAGTCAAGTTTTATCATTTGGTTATTCAGATCTTCTATTGTTGACCTGAAATAGGTTTAGGAAGAGTAAAAAAAAGAATTTTTATATATTTATGTGAAATATTTTCTGTTTAAATCTTGCTGATTTAAAATGGCAAAAGATATAAACAGTAGCAATAATGCAAAGGAAAGAATAGCTTAGAAATAGTTTTCCTCTTAATCAAAGTGTGTATCTCACACCAATTTCCAAAGCTTTGCTGGATTTCTGGATTTAAAATGCTTCATTGCTTCATAGATTGTTGACTCTATGGGATGGATTTAGCTCAACTTATTTTTAACACAATTCTTGTGATGTTTTGTAGTGTATGCAATTTTGTGTTTAAAACATCATTGACTGCATTTAATATCTCACTTCTGGAGAGGCATATACGTAGAAGGCAAAATTTAATTTTTGCTAATTTTGTGTTTCATTCTTGCTTCATATGACCAAATCATGCAAAAGTATGGATAAAGACTTAAGGCTTTCCACTTAAGAACAAGTACAAAGTGCATTCTCTGCTTGCAAATTCTTGCAAGTCTTGATATCTAGGAACTAATCCAGGGGTGTCAAACTGCTGGCCCACAGGGCGGATGCGTGACATGGAAGCCACGCCTACCCCATTGCCGGCAATGGCAAAACCGGCCTGATACATTGTGCGACATGCCTGAACTAATCTCTTGTTGTTTTTGTCAATCAGAAAGGAGTAGATAATCTGTTACTACTGCATGTACAGTATTGAATTAGACATTTACATTAGTCACATGATCCTCAAAAGAGAAAAGGGTCCAGTCCTAAATCTTGTTCTTGTCTTCAACATTAGCATAAATTAGTTTTTTCAAGAAACATAATAAATGTTCAAAACACTTCTAATCTGGAAACAGAGATTAATCACAGTTGCTCACAAATGTTACACTTGTCATTGCTTAGCTAAAATCCATGACAATTGAAGCACTATGAAGGAAAATTAATTAGAAATATGTATTATATCAAAACTCCTCAAAGTATCATATTTGTTTGCTGACATAACAAAATGTTTGTATTTGACAAACTGGATGTATTTTATGTTGTTCCTGTTTTCCAATATTTTACTTAGGCTACTACTATAGAAAAGAATCAAAACAACACACTTGCTTTTTCAAACTTAAAGTCCATGCTTTCCATATAATTCCATATATTCCATTTAATTCCATATATTCACCATATTCTGATTGGGGAGGCAGGGAGTAATCTGTAGAAAATAATGCATTGGGCTATTTAATAATAAGAATAAAAAAGCTTGCACAAGACTGTGAATGAATCAAACTGATGAAAAGCCCTTTAAAAAGTGAATCTGTGTACCAGAAGATTGTCTGCTTCTCTCTCTTATTAGGTACAAAAATAGAATGGCTCTTGTAAATTGCTTCATCTCCAACAAACCTGGTAGGAAAAAAAGCATGCTGGGTAAGCTGTTTTGATATTTTGAAAATTAATCTTTGAAGAAAAATGCAGCAAGACTTCACATTTATGCTATAAGTGAGACAAAAGAAAATGGCTTTTTCTACTGTGGTCTATATATGGATAAAAAGGAATTGCATGAGCTAAATTAAATGCAGTGAGATTTCACCATGTTAATCTCAGTGCTAATGGTGTCAGCTCTACTTCACATCAACAAATTCCTACAGAGATCTCACTTTTATATAGCAAGCATTGTTTGTGATGAAATAATGTTTTCTGTTTTACAGCTATACACTTCAAGCCTGAAAGACTTTATGTCTGATCAAAGTATTACACAATTGCAATACTAAAATAGATAGATATCCTTCCTTTAGTAGAACCTAGTCCATTGGGCCAGGATGGAGTCAAGTAAATAAATAAATGGAAAAACCACATTCTGTCTTCAGTGGAGTTGCAACAGGAAAACTGTTAAGTGGCTAAGCATAAATCACACAATTTGAATGTTTGCTCCCTGCCTAACAATTATTTTGAATAATCAATTATGAGTGCTTTGAATGGTAGAGATTCTCTATGTTGAGAGAATCTACACAGGGAATCATTTGCAGACAAAGCTCTTCATCCTTTCAATGTTGCCTCATTTACCTTGGGGAGAGATGTCAAGTCCAATTATGAAATTAAGGGAATCTGAGCAAGATGACAAATACAAACATGTCCCAGACACAACTCCTGTTCCTTCCTCTGAGATTTTTTTTCCCCTTCTGATATCCTTGTTGAAAGAAAAATCTTCATCAGGGTCCAGTCCAAGCCGGGAATAAACAAAATAGAGACTGCTTCAGAAAGAAGGTTGTAGTTTATTGAAGAGCAGAACCACAAGACATGAGGCTCTGAAGCAGCTGCCCACATGTAGCTGGGAGTGGTGGGTTTTTATACCTTCTTGGGCTTTTGTGTTTGTTTCCTGTTCCTATGGCATGAACTTTGACCTGAGCTTCAGTGTCCCTTTTTGGTATTGGTGGGTTAATCCTATTATGTCCTAAAGGTCATATCCTGCTTTCCTGGGACTGTGGCTGTCCTGTGTTGGATTCTTTTGGGTGAGGGGTTGTTGATTCTAGGGATCTTTAGTCTTTCTAATCTTATCAGTTCCAGGCTTCCTGACTCCAGCCTTTCTGAAAGGATTGTCACATCTGCAGTTCTACAGACCTGGTTCCTGCTGAGTTTCTTGCTGGGGGGAGGGAGAAGTTTCTGCCTTTTTAAAGATCTTCTCCATTATTCCTTTGGAGAAATATATTCTACCTTTTTAATAATCCCCGAAATATTTCATTCCCTGGGGGGGGGCTGACTTCCCACACCCTCTTCATCATTTATCTCTCTTCCCTGGAATTTCCTCTGTTTGCACCTGTAGCCACATTGCTACTATCTTTATTTTTTTACACTTTAACTTTGTCAATTTTCTCATATACATGGATACTAAAGAACTGTTGTAGGAATTAAATTAAATAGAGTGTATAGGGTTCTTTGTTAAGAGATTTCACAATTGTTAACAGTTAACAGTTTAAAATTTAATTCATAGTAACTTGCTATTCCGATGACTCAGAAATTCTGAGTGATAATCGTGGCCTTGGCCTGAATGCTACAGATGCAGCAGCAACAGAAATCTCCTCATCTCCATTCCCAAAGAGGTGGGAAGAAGAGCAATACTTTGGCATTTTGCATACAGGTTTACCCTATGCCAAAAACAAGGGGCAATGTATTGACAACATTAGCCCATTCCTTTTGTCTGGGAGAGGGAAAGAAAACTGCAAAGCCTCTGACTAATGTCTTTTTCTACGAGACTTGAAGTTGAGGATCTGGGACAAGTGTGATGCACAAGTCTCCTCCAATGGCAAAGTGGAGGCCTCATCTTTCTAATACAAAGATTTTTTATTTTTTTTATTTATGAATCAAATTTATATAGCCACCCACTTCTTCCAAAGGGGACTCCCCAAAATGATATTCTAGTTTGACACTGCTTTCAATTAGATCATAAGTGAGCTACTGAGTACAGGAAAAGTAAGTTTTGGAGCCAGACTCTTGAGCTATTCTGTTCTAATGAGAATATATTTGATTTCTGTTTAATAGGCAACTTAACTCATAGCATTCTAGGATTTCCTACAGTCTAAAATAAGTTTATTGTTTATACCAAGCCCAAGCTAAAGCAGAGATTGCCCATCACACCTCAGAAATACAAATAAAGCCATTTTGAATCTTACAGTGAGTAAAGGATGAAGACATAGTAAACAATAATAATAAGGAGTAGTATTAGCCATCAAGGCAAAAATAATTGTGACTTTCAGATACCTTCATGAAATGCTAAGGTTTATCAAGCAAGTCTTCTAGTGCAGGATTTCAAGGATAACTGGTTTATCCGGGAAAATCTGGGATCTCTTGTGATCAGGTTGTATCCAGGCTTGGCTGAAGCTTTTAGCATGTAAGTGATGCTTAAGTGAAGCAATGTCCTCTAATAGAAATTAACCCAAATGGGGCAATCAGTGCTAGACAGAATAACACAGAATCCAAGGGCTATAAAAGCAGCACAATGCCCTTGCACAGAAATGCCCTAGGAATCTTCTTTCTTTCCCTCCATTATTGGAAGATAATATTTCCTTGCATTTTCCACTTACCGTACCTCTTGAAAGAGTTTAGGTGTTCAAAGCTCCAGTCATGCTTACATTTTCATTTTACCTTAGGAATTAGAGAAAAAAAGATGAGGATTAAGCAAGAGAGTTTTGTCTTGCTGCTTTTTCTGTTTCTTAGTGAAAAAAGGAAGGAAACCTATCTCTCACCAAATTAAGTATGCCATGCTTAATTTATTTACCATTATCATGGCTCTCTACTCTCTCCCATTCCAAGTTCAAGAGGCTCAATTGATATAGTCTTTCCTTGCAGAGAGCTGCCTTTGCTACCTGTCTATTATACTTTAGAATAACCAAAACTATACTCCAAGTCCAAATCAGCATGAATTTGTATAAGGACATTAACATATCAGCAGTTATATTTTCAGTTCCTTTTTAATGATTCCAAGCATGGAATTTTCTTTCTTTACAGCAGTTTTACATAGGGTTGTCATCAACTTGTCCAAAAGTCTTTCTTTTACTGGTCATCCACTGCCAGATCATAACCCTTCTGTATATAGGTGAAGTTTGGATTTTGCATATTAACATGTATCACTTTATACTTGTTTGTCATTTTGAATTTATTTCTTTTACTCTGAAGAGATGATTTTTGAACTCTGCTGTCACTTTGTTTGATAATATTTTATTAGTTTTCTAATTTTACAATTAAGTATTTAAAAAGCAACGTGGTGACTGGGTTAATCAATAGTTCAATAACATACATAAATCTTTAGTATAAATCTCAAGTTACAACATCAGATATTTCCTCTCTTTTTCCTTTAATATCTACTATCTCATATTAGGCTAATACAATTCTTATTGTTATCAACTGTAAAAACATCTTTGTTACATTTATCAATAATTGTTAGCTTATACATATCTTAATTGTGTTTATATTCAATCCTTATATACAATCAATGTCCTGTTATTGCTTTCTTCCCATGTTTTAATTTTCCATCAATATTCAAATTAACATTTGGTATTTATAATTTTCAAGCTTTAGGTAACCTCTTTTTCTGGTAATATCTATTATCTCATATTGGGCAAACAGAATTCTTATTTTCAACTAATTTCCAAATATTTTATATTAGGTAACCATAATTTCCCTTATCTCAACTTCTTCCTTTTTCCCTTTTCATACCAAAGTCTATTAGTCTTGTTACACATCTTACCTATTCAAATATAATGTTAATTTCTTTTCTAAAAATTATCTATTTTCCATCATATTCAACCCTCTAGTTATTAATATAATATCCCCTCTAATAAATCAAAATCGTTATTTTCTTCAGCCTTAATCTGACTTTCTTCCTTTGCCAACTAACCTTCCATTTCAATGCTTTTGAATCATCAAATAGTTCTCCCTCTATTATTATATATATATTATTTGGAATAAGAAAGACCAGTTGGTTGCAGTTTTTTTGGAAGAAGGAGCCCATTTGTATTTATTAGATTGCCTTCCTATTACTCCAATTTCCCATAATTGTCCTGATAGGTTTATCTTCCATTCAATCTGTTCTTCTTCCTTTTCCTCAAATTTCTTCTGATTTTTGTAAAAAGCCTTTTCCATTTTCAGTGTTATCACTCCCTTTTCTGATTTTTCCATTGGCTAGATCTGTTGGTCAATTGAGTCCTCTGTCTTAGTGTTTAGTTGTCCCACTTTTCCTGTTATTTTCTGCATTGTTAGTTCTTTAGTTGTAGTAAAGATCTGGGTTTGTATATTTAAGCCGGCATCTTGTTCCTTTATGTTTCATCTTATTTTGTCACAAGCTGAAAGGATGGTTTCGTGTATTGATTTCAACATGGAAAGGATTTTTTCCTGATCTTCATCCATATTCTCTTGATAGTATGTTAAGTTGAAGATTTTAGAATCAAACATTAAGAATAGGTTTTTTTTGTTTTTTATAGCTAGGTATGGGACATCTATTTCACATGTTATAGGTGGTCTTACTTGTCAAGTAGGAGTTTATAGTCCAAGGTATTCCATCATCTCATGTGATAACATGTGCTTCTCATGTAAAGAAATAGGAAAGCAATTCCCTACGTATAACTCTGAAAGTCAATAAAAGTTTACATTCATAGTTCAAACAGACCAGATATGCCACCCAAAGTTCCTTCTTTGCAGCTGAACTGTTCCACGGGTGGTAGCTGTCAAGGTCAGAGAAGTTTTTTTTCTGGAGTCTGGGCTTCAAGCCAAGTCTCTTTTAAGCAATAACAAGTTGTAATACCATACTTCGCCACAAGATGTTACTGATGCCATTTAAAGTTTTTTAAGCCCAAAGTTTTTATGATAGTTTTTCAAGTCTTATTTCTTTTTTTTAGATAAAAACAAATGTCTCCAGTAAGAATAGGAACACTTTTAGTCCCCAAGTTTCAAAAGCATATACATCCAATTAGATTAAAATTATTCTTATAGTTGTTGTGTTTCCCCTGGGTAGTTAGTCACTGCTGTTCTTAGAGGGTGGGGTAGAAATTCCCTTCCCTCTCTCCTCACAGGGGGAAAGATACCAGCTTTTACAGGAAAAAAATACTTAAAGTCTTAAAGAGAAGATCAGATCTCACCCAGTTTCATCCGCGTTGCTTTAAAGGTGCTTGGTGGTGATTTTGACTTCGGCTGTCAGCAGCTTAGTGACAAGCCATATTGCTATGGCCGGTCTTTCCCCCACCGGTTTGGAGGGCTTCCCCAGATCTGACAGAAGGGCTGCCACCCTCCCACAATCAAGCAAGGGTCCCCTCCTTGCTCGTCGCCCCTACAGTGTGACTTTTGACCCTTTCCAGGACAAAAACAGACACAAAAGACAGAGCTCGTCATCCAGCATCCAAAGCGCCGCCATGGCAAACTGGAAGTCCCTGCTGTCACTTTTTGACTTTACCATCCAGAACAGTCTGGACTCATTACCAAATATAACCATCTCACTGCTGGCCTTAACTCTAGACCAGTTATATGCCAATTAAAATATAACATCAACTGCTAGAAGTACCTGAATGTGCTGTATACATTTCACTATTGTGAATTGTCCATTTATTTCTACTATCTGTTTCCTGCTTTTTAATTTGCAGTCTATCTCTGTCTCTCTTCTCATATCCTACCTTTCCTTACCAGTATTTATAATACAACAGTTCTTGGACCTATATTTTATTAGTATATAACTTAATTTGGTCATCAGGTATTGTAGAAATTTGTATTTTGCAGGAGCAGTGAGTAGTTATGAAGAATATGGGAAAGACACATACTGCTATGATCAAACATTGGTTGCTACAGAAACAGCAACTTAGTGACTCAGAGCTAATGGGAGATGACAGGAGATAATTTAGAAAAATTGTAGAAGTTTCAGAAAAGAGAACCTTTCTTTACCAGGCACTTATCACTTACTGTAATTGTTGACTTGTTGGTAGAAAGGTTCATCCTTTATTGCAGTTCAGGCCTTGAGCAAGTGGAGGGGCCAGTTCTATCAACAGATTGCCTATTCTAGAGAACTGTCCTCTGACATATTCTGGCAATAGCCTTTACTCTCATACGTAAAACTCAAGTATAAAAAATTCTTTTTTGAACAATCAGTAGAACTTTGGTACCAAATATTTGCTTGAGCATGGTTGGCTTCAGTTTGTTTTGACAGCAGAACTCACACCTATGAGCTCTTTGAATTTCCACAAAATAGTATTTTTAGAGCATGGAACTAAATGACATATGACTTAAATTTGAAATTAACATTTACATCATTTTAGTCATTCAGCTAGTGGTCACAGGAAGAAACTCATTACTTTTAAGAGAGAAAATTATCAGCACAACATTCAAAGCCTGAGAAAAATGCATCTCTGCTTCCCATTCTTTTAAGCATCAAAGTGAAGTTGTGTTTAGTGTGATTCTTACAAGGCTTTGCTCCTCATAATTAGAATAGCAGTAGTAATAGTAAACATTGATATGTATTCCACTTGAGAAGGATATACTTTCCCAGTATGAAAAGCAACAGGCATCCTTCACAGATAAAGAAAAGAAAAAGAGATCTGCAACAGACTCTCTGGATAATCTTGTTACATAAAAGAGGGATAAAGAGCCTTTTGTTTATGTCTTCATTCGTGGGATTGGCTATATTGAGAACAGTTCTTTCAACCAGCTTTGGGGAAGAGAAGGAGCCAAAACACAGAGAGCAGATAATCAATGCAGGAGGTAAGAAGTGTGGGGTGCCACGGGCAGGTGGGTGAGGCCTGAGGAGGCCGAGCACAGGCTGACACAAGTGTCTGTTCACTCAGGGGCTGAAAATCTGCTTGGATTCAGCAGGGAAGATCTTCAGCTCCTATACGGATGGGCAGCACAATAAGGAAAAAAAATGCAGGAGGATGTTGATGGGGTGGAGGAGACGGTGGGGGTGGGAGAGACCCTGGGCAACCTGGCACATGCTACATGCAAATGTCTCTCAATTCGGAGGCTGAAAATCTTGCTTGGAGTTCAGCAGGGAAAATTTTCAGCTCCTGAGCAGAGTCTCTTAGGATCTTCCCTTACCCCCCTAAAGCAACCTGCATTCCTTACTCTTTGTTTAACGACTTGTGAGATCACTTAATGACCACAACCAAGAGTGCTGGGACAGCAATTGTTAAGTGAAGCAGTCACATGGACAGTTATGTATCATCTTGCTTAATGACTATTTATTCAAGAACCAAGATTCCTGTCCCAGCTGTGGTCATAAGTTGATTAGTACATGCCACGTTTCATATAAGATATCTCTCAGTTTTATAAGTAGTTGAGGCTGAGTATATAACTGGATTGGGCTATGAATAGTTGTAGTGTGCTTATTCCCACACTGACTTGTGTATTATTAAAGCATTTTTGAAGATCTCGCTATGGATAAAATTAGCAGATATTCTTTTTAGATTTTTTTTATCCTCCCTTTCTTATTTTTATAAATAACTCAAGGCAGTGAACACACCCACTACTCTTTTCACCTCCTATTTTCCCCACAGCAACAATCCTGTGGTGTAAATTGAACTGAAAGAGAGTGACTGACCCAAAGCCACCCAGCAGGCTTTCATGCCTAAGGCAGGACTAGAACTCACAGCCTCCTGGTTTCTAGTCTAGTTTCTTAACCACTAGATGGCGAACCTTTTAGAGACTGAGTGCCCAAACTGCAACCCAAAACCCATTTATGTATCGTTGGGTGCCGGGTGGGCATGGCCCATTGGGTGGGCGTGGCCCATTGGGTGGGCATGGCTGCGGTGGTAACGGCAAACTGGGTGGAACTAAAAAGGTCAATCAATCAATTCCAACTTTGCAAGATCTTTTTTTTTCCCGCGAGAAGTTGAAATTGATTGAACCTTTTTTTTTTGCATACAGTGGTGGAGGCCTAAAGCAAAAAGGATTTTAAAAACCCAGCTGAAGGCCTAGGACTTGGGCAATGGCACGCGTGCCCACGTGTGCCATACGTCCGCCACCACAGTGACTAGACCAAACTGAATCTCTTTTTTTCTTTTAGCATGTTATGTGGTGGGTTTTAGGTTATAGAACAATTTGCCATTAGCAGTTATTATTATTATTGATAATAATAGCTCATTATTATTAGGAAAAAGAATTTCAACCATTTGAAGAGTTTTTAATGCTTCTATTTTTTTAATGGTTTACTTTATATTATTATCCATAATATGACCCATGATTAATCAACACAGCACAGAAGAGTTGGTATTCACATTTTCAATAAATCACCAAACCTTGAAATAAGAATCCTCTTCTGCTAGTATTTGATTTCACCTGCAATTTATCTTTCAATAGCACTTTCAATCACTGCGTTTTAATATTGAAAGTCATCTGGATTGAGATAAAAGTGCTTTTGGAAAAGGCTGCCGAAAAATCAGCAATGAATGAATGTTTCCAATATATCCTCCAATATATTTCAGTAAATAAAGAAATGCCTTAGCAAATATCTAGCAGCTGCTTTAATGAAATCATTACATTACTTTGCACCCTTCAATATCTGGCCATTGCAAATAACAGAAAACCCAAAGTGTGATTTCTAGCCACCAAAAAGTTTGTTTATGGTTTACATATCAAATTCATTGTTAGCCACATTAACTCATATATCTGAGATGGGTAGCCATATAATTCAAATAAATTAATTAATACATATAATATAAAAACATAATAAAAGTAGAAATTGTACAGCTCTGCTTAAGTATGCTGATGCTGACTGCATGGGATTAGGTTATTTGAGGGAGTGCCTCTCCCCGATTTTATTTGTTCCGGCTACCTGTTCTAGCAGAGAGGCCATGTGTTACAGACTGTTTTGGTGGGCCCTGGGTGATTGGGTGCTTGAGCAGGAGATTGGACTAGAGGACCTCAAAGGTCCCTTCCAACTCTGTTTTTCTGTTATTGTGGTGCTTGTGCTATGGAATCTCCTCTCCTCTGAGGTAAGGTTGGCTTCATCACTATTAAGCCTCTGGAGGTCCCTCATGATCTGGTTATGCCAGCAGACCTGAGAATTCAGATGACAGGTGAACTATGCTGCTTATAATCCCTTTGTCTATTATTCTTTGTTTTATTTTGGTTTTTATACTTTTTAATGTATTTATTAGCTCTCTTTTATGCTGCCTGAACTTGCTTGTTTGTGAAATGGGTGGCTATATAAATTGATTTAATAAATTAATAAATTGTTGAAAGGAAGGATGGGAAAAGCTATAGAGAAGAATTTAGGGTGAGCCTGTTATTTCAGACAACTTAGAAATTGGTTGGGAAAAGTCTACAATTTTCTGATTATTTTCTAAAAGGTCTTTGAAAGAACAAACGTACTCCTTGAACAGGAGATTATACTGGATTTGATCCAGTATAATCCCACCAATTGAACATAGATATGTTGATTAAAGAATAAAGATTACTCATATTTCAGATTAATTTAAGATAATTTAGTAGAAATATAATGCAAATTATAGTTATAAAATGAAAACTTTATTGCAACATCTGCAATATAAAATTAAAATCAGATCTCCCAGAGTTTGAATTAATTCTCCTAACATCTAATGTAATTTATAAATAGAAACCTTTTAACCTATAAGGAGGTAGTTGTCATTTATATGCATTCTTATTTTTTTTAAATTCAGCACCAATTACACTTCATAAACCTCGAGTTAAAGGCTTCTCTTTTTTCTTATAGAATTCTCTGAGTTATTAGTTACAAAACAGAATTGTACTACTCACAGTTTTGCCTCCAGAAGAGAATTTTTAAAAAAAAAAAAAGTACTTAAGTGTTACGAAAGTTCTTCTTATAAGAGTGCACAGATGGAAAATAAATTGGGATTCTGTACAAGGTCTTCTGGAGAAACACAATATCATGCCCTCTTGCATTTATTCATAAAAATCCAGGAACATGGCATCACATAAAAATACGGGTGCGAATCTCTGGTGGTGGGAGAGCAGGCAGAGGCGCAGAGTTCACAGAGTCTTGACTTTTTGCAGGAGGAAAATGTGTAATGATATTTGTTAGTGCTGCTTGTCAAAGAGCAGATGCACTTGTAAATATCACCTTTGCAACTTGTATTCCTGGACTCCTGCAGAGCAAGCAAGGATCAGAAGATGAACCCAGTCATGCACTACTAACAAAGGAGAATGAAGGAATGTGTGTCTTTGATGTTATTTTCAGTTTTTACTGGGTCATTGTCAGAGGACGATTCAGAGCAAACCTTTTTCTTTCTCAGGCTTTGGTATGAAAATAAGATCCAGGAAATTAATCAGTTCATTTGTGAAAAGGAGTGCCTGATACTTCCATCTTTTCTTTTCATATTTATTACTGAGGACTCCTGTAGCTTTTTAAAGAAAACAACAACTGTACAGAAATTGAGATATTTATAAAACATAGAATAAATTAAGAAATTACAATCTGGAGATATAATCTCTGCAACTATTAACTAGAAATTACTGTCTTGAATGAAGTAATTATGCTTCCATCACATAATATAAGACTTGAGCTATGGTGGCGCAGTGGTTAGAATGCAGTGTTTCAAGCTAACTCACTACTCATTCCAGGAGTTCGATTCTGACTGGCTCAAGGTTGACTCAGCCTTCCATCCTTCCGAGATCGGTAAAATGAGGACCCAGATTGTTGGGGGCAATAGGCTGACTCTGGAAACTGCTCAGAGAGGGTTGTAAAACACTATGAAGCAGTCTAAGATAATATGATACCAGAACTACCATTTGGTAATAAAAACCAGTCTGAAACATGAAGTCAAGAACCAGTCAGAGTTCTAAAGAATTGTAATTTTCTGAAGCTTTCTGAAACGTTTTGTGGAATGTGGAAAGTATCAATGATAGTACTAAATGTGCTAAAAATGTTTTTAAACATTATCTTTCAGGATTTACATGAGAAAAAATTTAGTTGGTAGAACAGTGAGTCTATTAAAATGATACAATGATCAGACACTCCTCTATGATTCATAATAACCGACTTTTCAATTACTGATGTACCCACTAGTCAAACTCCTCACTTATCAAAGTTTAGCCCAGGCCATTTCACTGCTCATTTCTTCTTTTGCCAGAGTTGGGAAAAACTGGTTTATGCTGGCTTCTGTAAGAAATGACTGCTCTTGAAGCCAATGCCTTCTAGGTCTATTTAAACAGCCCTGTTTAGCTATTTTCAGACTATGTTATCTGTTTTCATAGAAACTTTACAGTATCTTATTCAACCCTACATCCTCCCTACTTGATTCTTCTTCCTGGACTGTTTTGCATTTAATGAAGTCTACAAAGATAATATTTAGCTATGCAAAAGTAAAATGCTACGTTTACTTTGGATGGAGAAGGTATGCCTCTAACCTTTCCAATTTGGCACAAAGGGAAGATCCAGCACTGAAAAATGTGATTACCAAGAGAAAGAACTTGGCTTTTCTTTATCATGGCAGTCCTTGTTACTAACATCACTATTTTACTTACTAAAATGCTGAATAAAATAACAGGTAAATATTATTTCCCTATCAGTTAGTACATTTTCATCTATCAACAGCTCTCTCTTTTTAAAGTTATAAGGTTTTAATTTATAAGCAGTTGCAATCTAAGAAATACATCATCTCATCTCCTTTCAAATAAAGTGTCGGCTTTCCAGAAATTTGTACCATTCATTGAGATTTTTCTTCTAGTTAATTTATAGCTTTTGAAGAATATAAATAACCCACAAATTATTAAGGGCTAAGGTATAGTGTATATTCCTGTAGTAGAAAGAAATAAAGGTACTGCAGTCAAGACCTTAAGATTTGAAATGAGTTTTTGTTTTGTTACTGATAAAAAAGAAAAGGAAGTGCCTTTCCTAGAGATCTATTAAATTAGTACAGAAAGCTCACTATTTAGAAGCTGCAGGTCTTAAACAGTCTGTGTTTTATTTTGCAGAAATTTAGTTGAGCCAAATAACTGGCAGAATTTTTTTATAACATTATAGAATTGTTTGTATTTTAAAAGCCATCCCATTAATATTGCCAAGTATTTATCTGATATTAAAGATATACTTTTAGAGCAGAAATTGGCCTAGTAGTGAAGATGCTCACCTCCCACTCAGAAGATTGAAAGTTCAATCCTTGGTAGGGGCAGATGTTTGTCTCCTAGGGCACAAAGAAAAAATATTTACTGAGTACTTACATAGGCATCAGGAAGGGCATCTGGTCAATAAATGCTCAGCTCCATTCAGTCACCCTAACTCTACCCCAAATTAAGGGATTAGTTGCAAAAAGGGATTACAGGGTCGTAAAAAGCTCAAACAGCATTCTTCAAAATGAAAAAGGTCTTCTGCACTCACGACATAAGCCTAAGACTGAAAATCAGGCTTGTCAGATGCTATATTTTTTCTATCCTGCTCTATGGAGTAGAGAACTGGTCTCTGACAGAAGGCCACCTGAAGAGACCAGAAGCATTTGAAATGTGGATTTACAGGCGGCTGTTACGTATAACCTGGGTTAACAAGATCAGAAATGAGGAGGTGATAAGCCGCCTGGGAAAGCCAAGGGAAATCATCAAAACAATTAAAAAAACAAAAATTAGAATATTTCGGACATGTGATGCGACACCCAGAAAAATACGGCATACTCCATTTAATCCTCCAGGGAAAGATTGAAGGCAAACGAGGTCCAGGCAGAAGAAGAACATCATGGCTTCAAAATCTAAGGGACTGGTTTGGACAAAACTCAGCAGCACTTTTTCGTGTGGCTGCTGATAAAAACAGGATCGCCAACATGCTCGCCAACATCCGATAACAAATATGACACAAGAAGAAGGAGGAGGAGGAGGAGGAAGGGATTTTTTTTATTAAAGATATATTTTCTTCTTAAAAACTACTGTTCTATTTAGTTCAATTATATTTGGATAAAAATAAACTGTAAATAGAATACAAGACTCCCCCTTCTTTCTTGGTGAAGCAGCATTATATTTTTACAAACAATTGGTTATTTCACTGAATGAAAATTATGTATCTTTTCTGTTATTTTGCATAAGCAATCCATTTTTAAAACTTCTGTTCTATATAAAAGACAGATGACATACACCTATGTAAAATCATTTCTTGACAATATGTACCAAATAAAATAGAAATCATATTTGTTTTTAAGCACTATAAAACATGCCACCCAAACCTTAGAGATGTGGATACCTTGGACTTTTATTTTTATTGGCATCATGTAGAAAGAATGTGTAAGAACATTTTCTATGGTTTAAAACCAACTTGGATTAGAGATAAAATATGGCTGTTATAATTATCTGATGCAATGTGGAAGAGCACATACTTTGCATTTAAAAGTTTTATATTTTAATCCCTGGCATTGAAAAAAAAAGGAAAGAAGAAATCTGTTGAAGCAGGATCAGGAAATACATCTTGGTAAAGTTTTGAGAGAAGTCATCCATCAAAAAAGGCAGGCATCATGTATTTTGGTGGCAGAATCCACAACAGAATTATCAGATACACACACACACACACAAGCACAGACACAAACACACCACTTGCCGAAGATCTCTTGATTCAATACTTTTGTCTGGATGACCAGATGAAAAGCAGCTGGCCATCAGCATAGAGTAGACAATACTGAACTGAATTGCTAAATGGCTAGATCTGCTGTAAGGCAACTTTCTATTTTCTTATATGGATCAATAATCTTGCTTATTGCAAGATAGCTCATTATACCTAATTTGCTATACAGCAAAACATTTGCTTTTTCTTCTAAATGTGATCTATAAAAACAATTGCATTCACAAGTCAGAAACTGTGTATCCCCAGGCTGTTTCGAAAAGATGTGTACCACTTAAAAAAATTGGATTGAAAGTAAGAGAATATGATGGTTCAGGAAAAGAACAAAGCTGTTATTACCAGCTGATGCCATCAATTTAAATCCAAATTATGCTGGTTGAGATATTTAGAGAGTTTTCATAGCTTCTGACATTGTGGAAATGCAAGGATACGGTGAACATATACATTTGCATTAGAAGATATCGACTAGCATCATCAGTGGTGACAGTGAATTAAAGATGTCTTTGCCTTAGTGTTCCATTTTATTTTATATTTGATTTTATTTTCATTTTATTTTTAATTATCTATAAAAAGCACTAGGAAAAATCTGGAATTTATTCAGTGCCATGACATAATTGAGGATTAATTAATTTCTGTACTGTAGATAAATTTGATGGGAAAGCATTCTTTATATAATTGTTGGATACTGGTTTCATGATTGTCACTATGTCATTTGACATTTAATGTTAATGGAGGGATAAGTTACATGAAGACAGACTGAATTCTCTCTCTCTCTCTCTCTCTCTCTCACACACACACACATACACACACACACACACAGCAAAATGCAAAGCATCACATCATTAAGAACCATATTCAGCACCATTGCGCTTATAAAAGACATCAAAAAAATTAGTATAGAACTAGACCAGGGCTTTTCAACCAGTGGTACGGGTACCACCTGTGGTACATTGGCACCTGGTAGGTGGTACGCAACCATCCTAGAAAAGTGGTAGCAGGGGAGGGGAATGAGCTGAACTGGTGGCAGCACCGCACAAGCCTGAGCGAGAGATGGCTGGAGCTGCAGGGCTGTCAGGGCTCAGCAGAAGTGCCAGGATCAGCGCCAGGCTCCAGCTGGAAAGCAGCACTGATCCTGGCACTTCTGCTGAGTCCAGAAGAAGCGCCGATCAGGTGGAATGTTGCAGCATCTCCAGGGTCTTGTGATTTACATTCAGATGCTTGACAACTGATTCATATTTATGATGGTCACAGTGTCCCAGGGTCATGTGAAGTGATCAAAACCTGCTGCAACCACCCAGCAGACAGGGGGAATAAAAACCAAACACCCCCCCACCCCACCCCTGCTCCCAATCCTCAACAAAAATCCTCACAACAATGAAAACCTTGGACAGGAGGAAGAGCGCGGCTGGGCGGGCAGGCAGGTGTCTTGATCGGCTGTGGCTTGGGGGGCACTTTTTTCAGTGCCATTGTAACTTCAAACAGTCACTAAGTGAGCTGTTGTAAGTCGAGGACTACCTGTACTTTATCACTTTTTTCCTTTTTTGGGGGGTCATCAAGTTTTTGACACCTTGCTAGGGGACTGGTGGTACTAGGATGTTGCCATATCCCAAAAGTGGTACAATGGGTGAAAAGGTTAAAAAGCCCTGAACTAGACAACCTGTGCTCCATTGGGTGGGTCATCATTTCAGAGATATTTCCTTACCTAAACAGAGAAAAAGAATGATGACCGGTGGGCAAATAAGCAGAGGAGTAGGAGCAATTTCCAACTTCCTGCTGGCTTCCCCATTGAGTTTCCTTGTGGGAAGCTGACAAGGAGCATCAGAAATCTATCTTCCTTCCTTCCTCCCTCCCTCCCTCCCTTCCTTCCTTGCTTCCTCCCTCCCTCCCTCCCTCTCCTTCTTCCTTGAGTTTCTGCAGGCCTTCCCCATATATTTTGTTTGTAGGAATCTTACAATGAAACACTCAGTGGGGAAGCCAACAGGAAATTGCAAGTCCAAGGCCAGCAGCAGGTAAGCGGTTACTTTTGGGTGTGGAAAGGACCAAAGGGATGCATGAGAACTTGGGTTGGGAATGGCATATGAAGGTGCATGAGATATGCCACGTGGATGAGGGAGGGCATACAGGTGGGCAGTATGAGTCAGGAAGTGTGCACAGGGCTGCACAAGTGGTGCCTGGGAAGGCATAAATAGGGGGAAGCACAGGTCAAGAAGGGTGTGTAGAGGTTGCAGAAGTGTATAAGAGGTACCATATGGATCAAGTATGGGTCAATTTGTGGAATGTGGGTTGGGAAAGGTGCCTTGGGAGTGCCCGAGAGGTGCTGTGCAGGTCAAGGATAGTATGAGCAGAGAAGTGTCTCATCCTTCCTTCCTTCCTTCTCTCCCTCCCTTCCTTCTTCTCTTTTCCTCCTTTCCTTCCACTCTCCCTTTCCTTTGATTTCCTTCTCTTCCCAGGAGGGAAGTAAAGGTCTTCTGGCAGGGAGGAAGCAAGAGATTTGGAGAGCACCTGGGAACCTCACAAAATATTGAAAAGGAGAATCACATGGCAGCAACAACGTGGCAGCATTGAAGCAGCCAAAACCTCCCAGATTTCATTCCCTCAAGAGTCATGGGTCCCTGATTTTGGACACATTCTGTAAGTCTGAGTTGATAGTTCCTTAATGGGGCTTTGTTTACTTGATTGCTGGTCTAGTGCTAATCTTTGTGTTCATCTCTGCTTCTGGTTTTTTGTGACGGGGTGTTTCGGTCTTTTGGTCTTTTTGTTTTGGCTTTTTGTTTATCTCTTTTGAATGTTCATCTCTATGTGCTTGATGGCTGATTTGTCTGAGTGCCAAGCCTCATGTATTGTGAATTATTTACTTACTTACTTACTTGCTTGCTTGCTTGCTTGCTTGCTTGCTTGCTTGCTTGCTTGCTTGCTTGCTTGCTTGCTTGCTTGCTTGCTTGCTTGCTTGCTTGCTTGCTTGCTTACTTACTTATTATTAAATTTGTTTGCCACCCATCCTGCCACAAGACTTCTCTTGTAAAAATTAAGGAGTTTTCATCATGTCTTCTGACTACTAGTTGGTGTTCATGGGTGCAGTCTGTTAATCTTCTGCCATATTATTTTTGTCCCTATTGTAGGGCCACTACCTTTCCTAAAGATGGTGGTAAAATTGGGAATTACATTGAGCTGTGTATTGCTGATGCCATTTTAAGTCTGTGATTCACTCAATTATTAGAGCTCATTGCACACCAAGTAGCTGAGTTAAAATATTACAGTGACTTCTATATTATGACTTGTTCCATTAACAGCATAACCTTTCCTTTTTATTTCCCATTGCCTTGTTGTGTTTTGCACATTGTCAGCTATTGTAACTATCTCAGATATGCTATGTAAGCAGAATGCACCATTATGCTAAATTTTAAAGACAAATTACTGAGCTGCCCTTTCCCAGCAAGAATCATGACTCCTCCTGATTTAAAACTGCCTGAGGGAATGTGTGTATGTATGTCTGTGGGGGGGGGAGAGAGGGAGGGGCAGAGAGAGAGAGAGAGCGCCAATCCTCCCTTAAGTGTGACTTTGGGGGACACAGAGAAATTCATGCACACCCTTTCTCAAAATATAGAGGAAAAAACTGGAAAGGAAACTGAATCTAAAAGCTTAATGCATTCTATGTATTGCTATTGTATCCATATTTTTTTCAACCATTTTGAAAATTAAACTAGTTGATAATTTATATTAGTTTTTCATAAACTCAGCAACTTTAAGATGTGTGACTCCATCTCCAGAATTCTCCAGGCTGAGGAATTCTGGAAGTTGAACTCCACACGTCTTAAAATTGTTGAGAATGAGAAAACTGATCTACACTGTATTAAAACTAGTCTGTGTGTATGACATCCTAAATCCACGAATCAGTTTAAGCTGCAATGATCCCAGTATAGATGTTCTGTACCATAATCAAATATGAACTTTAGGTGGAAGAGCCTCCTATCTTATTTCCTCATTGTTTTGTATTCTTGAAAATTATGGAAATGGAGAAAAATAGCATAAGAAAAAAGAAATGTACCTTACAATGGATGTTCCACATGAAGGTTTTCCAGATATGAAATATCTGGGGATGAATAAGGAGGTTCAGAACCCTAATTTTCAATATAACTACTCAACAATATTACTAATATCTTTAGAATGATAGCTATTTCAGGAAGCAACTTGTAGTCTTGTAAAAATTAATATGTAAAGTATATACAATTCAGAGAAAAAGCCAGCTGTAAACAGGTGCCAAACAATATCTCAAAATATATTCATTTTGTTATGTATTGATGTGAATTACTTGGAAACTGTTGGAAATGCTCAAATGGCTGCGTCCGTTCAAACTCCAGTTTGACTGTCTACATACTCGTTAGCTTATGTTTAAGCGGGAAATACTGCTTTAATTCTATTGGCCACCGCCTAGCGGTGATCTGTATAAATAGAGGTTAAGCGGCAGTTAGTGCTGCTTCTGTTGTTAACTGAATAAACAAATTGTTATTTGCACTGATTGCCTCGTCAATGCCTCACCGATCCCGAAACATAACACATTTATTTATGTGCTCATTCAGAATATTTTTATCTTGCTATAGTAGCCTGAAAAGGCACTCCATATAGTTTACAAACCATTCTCAAAAGCAAATCACAATTAATGTAGTACAGAATAGAACTTGCACAATGCTTGATTGAAAGAAACTCTTGTTAATTCTTGATATCATAACAAGCTGATGCTCCCACTAAATATTTTAGAGACAAGGAAGTAAGATTGAAAACAGGAATTTACTCAGTCTGAGATGGCTGTAATAAGATAAGGAAGAATGTTTTTCATGAAAGACTCAAAGATTTCTTTTAATCCTAACTTAACTTACAGGTAAAAATATGGGGACTTGCAACTGCAGTAACTTTTATAGATAAAACTTTTTCCCCACCAGGATAAAACATATTTGACAATGGGATGCTGACAAAACTCTCAAAATTTGAAAAAGTACTTGTTTAAACACTCTAATACTATCTGCAACAACAACATCACCAACAACAACAAAAATGTAACTCAGAGAAAAGATTTCTGAACTTTCACTCTTCAATTAATCATGTCAGCAGATAACTAAATTAATCAAAATTCAATTGATGTTACCAAGCAAATATTTGATGATATTCCTGGGAAGAATAACTGATATACTTAATGAAATAACATTCAAATATCAACAGATTAATATTTAAGTATTTTATATTGTGTAAAAGTACAGAATTATACAGCTCTAAATTCTTGCTGAATATAGTTGCTGAGAGAAAATATTCAGATGAAGTTTGCCTGGTAATTAGGTCATAATCCTTAATTTCCTTGGTGTTGCATGGTTTCTGATAACAGGCTGATTAGAGAAAGACATTTTATATCAATCTGAAAGGCCAGGAGTTATCATTCCCTTACTCAACTAAAAAAATATGAATTCATCCATCTACGGTATATTGAAAGACCTTTTTTTTACAATTCTGCAATTTTTCCATTGATGCTGTGCAAATTAATTCCAATTGTGTATCTCTTTCAGTTATTTTAAATGGTTTCAGAGACTAATTGGGTGAAAAGTGTGAACTTTTATACCCAAACTCATATTCCAACTTGATGTAAAATTCAACTTTAAGGCAGTTCCTTTAAAAAATATTTTTAGAAACATGCAAGTGATTTTATATAGGCTGTTTATGGCTAGAACTGCAGGGATATTTTCTGCCACAAAGAAAAATGGAAGATCATTTTTAAAAGTCTGTGTTAGAGGAGAAGCAGATTTGGGGAGCAGTTGCAATGAACTGGAAAATACTTAATGGATATTTGTAGTTTTATAAATGGTTGAACTAATCTTTCTGAGCAAAGATGAAGGAAAACACCAAGTAAATGTGGGTTCTTTCAACAAAATTAGGAAAACAAAGAAATATATTTCTATTGCGTATTAAAGGAGGAAAAAGAATAAAATCAAGATAGAAAACAATGAATTGCTGTCTATATTCTTGTCATTTGTTTTTTCAATGCCAACAATTCGAGTATGATTGGGAAATGAACCAAGTCTAATCATACTTACAAAAGCTTTTCAAACATAAATTTATGTTCTATTTTCAATACTTATACCATAATATAATGATTTATAGAAGAGTTTTAAGAATAGAGTTGTTGAAGTATATTAAGTATTTTTACTTATTTTACTTTAAGGTGGTCTACATTTAATGACTGTTCGAACTTACAACAGTACTGAAAATGTTTTAGTTATGACTGGTCCTTGTACTTATAGCCATCACAAGACCCCATGGTTATGTGATTGCCATATATGACCTTTCCTGCTGGCTTCTGACATACAAAGTCAATGGAGAAGCCACCCAGAAGTGTCAAGTTGCAATTATGTGAGCATTTATTTATTTATTTATTTATTGAATTTATATACCGCCCTATCTCCCTTAC
>NW_015386878.1:36489-48095 GCF_001527695.2 Protobothrops mucrosquamatus
CTTGAGTGACCGTGCGTAGAGCGTCACGATCCAGAAAGGGGCGCAACTGGCGTATCAGGCGAACCTGATGAAAAGCCCCCCTGGCCACGGCTGTCATATGGTCGTCTAAAGACAGCCGAGTATCCAGGAGGCCGCCCAAGTTGCGGGCCCTCTCCGCGGGGGCTAATGACTCGCCCCCGATAGCCAGGGATGGAGCCAACTGGCTATGTCGTGATGCCGGAAACCACAGCCACTCGGTCTTGGACGGGTTGAGTCGAAGCCTGTTCCTCCCCATCTCACTTAATGACTCTTAATGACAAATGTCCTTTAATAGCAGCAACTGGGACTGCCAAAACTGCCATTGCTAAGTGATGTGGTCACATGGTTTTTCAACTTAAGATGGTGTAGCTTAACTCTGGAATTTCTGGTCCCAATTAGCATATTAAGTGAAGACTACCTCTATTTAGATCATTGATGAGGTCACATTTTTCATCAACTTCCTGATTCAAATACAAAGATAATTGTTGAATTCTACTTGTTTTCTTTTTGTTGCAAATGTCTATAATTTAAAAGGCTCATTTAAACGTTGTTTTCTTTGTTTCTATCATCATTAATTCAAACTTATCCACATCCATTCAGAATAATATTCCATTGAGCTAAATAGAATATATAAGCAGTCAAGAGCATATAGCAGTAACTTTATTTGCAAATTCATATTGTTTTCAGCTATTTGCTTGTTTTATGCCATATAATGGACTTAAGGTTATGCACTAACTTCAATATTCCTTCTGTTGCATTAACTATGCATGACTTAATAAGTTCTGAGCATTCACAATGGCTTGCTTTGAATACCCAGAATTTTTCTTACAGAAAATAAAAACTAACAAAAGAATCAGAAGTATTTAAAACTGACAGTATAATTTTAGAGACTGATTTCCTACTGGTAGCCAGTTTGGAATTAAATGACATAAAGGATTGATTATGATTGTCTCAGAAAGGGTACATAAAATATAAGGCCATCCAAAGTCCCCACCCCTCCCTCAATATACTGTTATTGACAAAGATTTTATTCCAGAATGTTTGTTTTATTATCAAACTCAGTTAATCCTTCTTCTATGATTAGACATAATGCTTGCTCAATCCATTTTATGATTAATAGGACACTTTTGGTGGTGCTAATAAATCTGTTAAATGGTAGTTTAAGAAACTTAGAGAAAACTGAAAAGGCATTCAAGGATAAATTAAATGAAAGGGGAAGTGGGTTGTATTCTGACTGCAAGCAGAAAGACCAAGTCACTGCTTCTTAAAAGAAAAAAAAAAGAGCTATTAAACATTTTTGCTGCTGTGAAGGAGGGAATTCTGTGTATAATAGACAAAAGTTGGTTCATAAAACTTAATTCAAAATAAAGGGTCTGGGGCCTTCTGGATATACTGGATTTCAGTCCTATGGACATAGGTCACAAAGCAATGCAAAGGGATGATAGGGATTATGCAAACATCTGGAGAGCATTAAGTTCTTTATCGCCAACTAAAGATGGTACCACATCATTAGAGATCATGAAGAAGCATGTTCCAACCTTCATCCCTTGAAGTTTGTTAGTATAATGAACTATTCTTCCCTTTCCTGCCTTTTTTCAGTCATTTAATTAATAAACTACAAATTCCAGTACATGACATTAACTATGTGTTGGCATAAATTCCACAGTTATACGAGGAATTCAGGAGAAACATTGCACAGGGCTGTCCTTAGTCACATGTACCCATTTTTAAAAAGTTAGTTTATACTAATGCTTGCTTTTGCTTCTCAAACAAATCTAACTTATTAAGGACCCCTAAAACAGTCCTGATTGTAAAGGAACTTGCAGCTATTTCTTCTTTGCCCATCATTAATCTAAGCTCAGTGCATACACCACTAATATTTTATGGCATGCAACTGAGAGTTGAACAGATATTTTCTCATGAAAGTCCATTATTTCACCATTTGAAATTACGTAATATTTTATCATTAATTATTATTTACTAATATCTTATACAATATTATCCTAACTCTTGAATTATCTTAGGTATTGACAAAAAGGGGGAAAAGAAGAACAATAATTTTTCTTTCCTTTCCTTAAAAAGAGAAATAAAAACTTAACTTGTCAGAATTTCTCATCTCAAAAGTTCATGGGCAACAGCATACAGAATCAGTATGATTGGTAGTGAAATAAATTTCTTTTCTTTTTATTTTTATTTTCAACTTTTTTTCCTACAGCAACATCTGGCTTGTTCACATCCTTATGCAATGCAGAGACAAGAATGAGCTGCTTAAACTTTTATTAGCAAATATTTATAGATGCTGTTTCAAAATACTGTCCATTCTACTATCAATACAGTATATATGATTTTTATGTATTTAGTGAGATGATAAATATCACTAAATAATGATAACTGCCAAGTTTTATATCCAGCAGAATGTTATTAGAATTTATATTCCTAACATTGTTCAAAATGTACTTTCTGTCCATTTTCCATTACTGTAAAATCCATCCAATAAAACAGCAAAATGGTATAACATTTGCTGATACTAAATGTAAAATATTTTCAAGTATACATGTCATGTACAGTATCATCCAGAGAACAATTTCAAAATGAGAGTTTGGAATGAGAGTAGTTTGCTAATGCCTGTTAAAATCCTGAACTATTCAGGCATGAATAAACATCTGGATGTCTATCAATGGCCATTTTTGGATAGGAGGCATTATATAAATGAACAAAATCAGCCATGGAGGAGAACCACCACTTAACAAGGAATAACAGCTAGTAACTCTGGAATTTTATAAAGATTGGGAACTGCAGAATGTTCCAAAACAAAGGCAACACTATAGCATTTGACTGATGGAATAGAAAATATTTTATATACTTGAGCTGTCCAAAGAGAGATTGGACAATTAGGAATGTCATCTAATGTTAATTTGGGAAAGAGATACAGAGTAGAAAAAATATATACAAAGCAGAGTCAGCATATAGTTAACCACCGCAGTTAAAGGTACAAGAACTTGAGTGAACATTTTACAAGGTTGCTTAATAAAAGAAGAATTGAAAATAGGGATCCTCCCCATTAATGTAATAATGCAGTTTTAGATTTAATGAAATATTATTCTTATGGACTCTTTTATTATATGTAATAACAAAATCAAAGTTTTTATAATACATTATTTATTAACCAAACTGATGTTATCCATATATCATAATCATTGAAACATGAAACAGAAGGGGACATTTAGAGCATCACTTTTAACTTCCTGTTCTATGTAGGACATCCTTGTTTGGGGTGGGGGGGTGAGGAGAGAAAGAACATGGCCATTTGGAACAGAATGCTACCTGATATATTAGGATAATGGTGGTTCAAAAACTAAATACATATCTAATGAAATGGACATGGCTAGATAGACTACAAAGTAAGAATACTCATACTGAAGTTTTGTTACAGAGCTTATTTGGTTATATGTAATGAAAACAAAAGATAGTATGAAATCTAGTGGCATTTCTAAAATTTCATTGTCCCACAGTTGCTTTCAATAAGCAGTAATGGACAACCGAATTCTTGGCTCAGTTCTCAGTTCTGAATAGCATGGTCTTTAAAAGCTTGATTTGTGATGGATTGAAGAAGAATAGTCTGCTTTCTTTAAGAGTTTTTTTTCCTGGTTAGTGAAGTTGATATATATATCTTGACGTATTGTCACCTAAGAATTATCACCTCTAGTTTCAGCTCCAGCAATTTTTGAATGTTCTCTTCTGTTGTAATTAGAAATACCCAAGATTAGGAAACATTATAAACAGGTTATCGATTGGCTAACAAATCCAATCATAAAGCACACAATAATCAGCAATAAATTGTAAGAGATTAAACACCAATCTTGGTGACAATTTAAGGTTTTTTTCCCAGAAAAGTTTATCTGATACATTTAAACTCAACTGGCTTTTTAAATATGTTTCTAAGAAAATAATCACCTTGTATGCTTGAGCTATCCTTTAAAAAATACCACACAAAATTTATTTAGTATGAATCCACTCTAAAAATCTCTGAATTATATTACAAGAATTCTCTTCTCATTAACCAGATGGCACAACAGCACAATATAAACTATAAATCCATAAGCATATCATTAATCAGAATAATTTATCTTTGTCAACAAAAAGCCTCAAGACAAATATTCCCCAAATGACAATGTTTGGAATATAAAATTAAAGTGCCTGAGAAGAAAGACATTAGACAAAACAGTGAAAGTTGTCAAGGAAGATCTTAGTAACCATTGTTGTGCTTGTTATTAAGAACAGCCAATACAGAGTACCGTAATTTAAACCAGGTCTTTCAGCAGTGTTCCAACTTGCTTACCCATATTCTGTCCTTTTATTTCTTTTCATGCTATTTAACAAAAAGGTGCCAAAGGGTTTACATTTTTCACTTGTAGGAAGCTTTTTATGGCCAAGACTCTACTTCTAGCAAACACTGCTATTCCAGGCATTTCCTAATTGAAGCGCTACAGTTCATGCTGTTCCCATTATTTTATTTTAAGCACAAAACCACAGAGGCAAATTCCCCATGAGAACTAAAGAAGAATGGAAAAAGAGTAAAAGAATGAAACGCTAATGATGACATCAGTGGAGCCTTAAATAATGAGTAGAAGTGAATATGGAGATGCAGGTCCAATAAGGCAGAAAAGTCTGAGAGTTTACCAAAAGCAGAATCTTCCTAGTGTCCCTCCTACCTGATCAATTTAATAGGCAAAAAATTAAAGAGGTTAAAACAGAACAAGGGTTTAAAATGTGGACAACAGATAGCTTGGTGCAACATAAATAAAGTGTAGACAGAAAAATGTTATATTTAATTATATTTAAAAAGTTAATATAATTTTTCTGAGAATCTACTTTTCAGGCTGGTACTTGGATGGAATAAAATAAATATAAAATATATTTAGAAAATAATATAGGGATAAGAAGGCTAAACTACTAAATATGCAGCTAAGCTGGTGTTCTCCTCCGTTATGGAGAGAAGGTGAGTCAAGAAAAATCTGAACTGCACAGGTCAGCTGAGGAAAAAAAGCTGATCTGAGAGGGGAAGAAAATGATGAAAGGCTTGAAAATCTCAGTCCAATTAATAAGAGATATGTTACATTGAGACATGTTCTTTAAAGGAGAAAACATGGATGTGCAAAATCCCTCTGCCAACGATCTCTACAGGCCTAGTGGTTAATAAGTTTGTATGTGCAGAAAGCCAGTTTCAGTTAGTGGAATTCCAACACCAATTTAACTGTGTGGAGACTAAGTGCTGTTTTCTAAATGCCAAAGAAATACTAACTGAATTAGAACTGTCTTCCCTTAGCTTACTGTATGTTATCAGTATATTAGCAGTTGTGGTTGACAGCTCAAGAAGTATGCTTCAGAAGACTGGATGTGAGGCAGTCATCAACCCACAGGGGAAAAAAAACTCATTAAAAAGACATTGAGATGATTTGTAAGCATTGATAACAAGTTGAGGACCTAGGCAAAAAAATTTTTTTTGTGTGCTGGCACTACTGACTGCCAAATAACAAGGTAGAAAACTGAATGACAGCCACACTATAGAGATATGCAACCTCAGGCAATTTTTTTTAGAATGCAAGAGTCCTTTTTACCTATAGTTAAAGATGGTGCCTATAATGTAGTCAAGGCATAGCACATGTTCAAGATTAGGAATCCAATAAGCAAGTGGTAGGTTCAACGGAAATGACACTAAACACACAGGAAGTCAGAGTCATCAGTGTTTCCTCTCGGGGAGAGAGGCCAATAAATAATCCAAGCTGAACTACTACACAAGTGATCATACAGAACTCAAACGGTTCTATAAAAATGCTTCCTTGCAAGTCTTGGGAATAGACTGGCTACAGTGTTCTCCAGAGACCCAGCAGACCCCTGTCCTCTCAGCCTTCCAAAAAGCTTTGAAGACCTGGATTTTTCCACAAGCAATAGGGTAGTGTGAGGCTGGCACCCAGAAAAGTTCTTTGTAGATGTGTGGAAATGGGTTGTAATTGGGGTTATCCAGAGTTTCTGCATTTTTTAATTATTTTTAATGCTTTTTATTACTGTAACTGTTGTTGGTGACTATTCAGGATTACATTGCATAAGATGGGCAGCTATATAAATATTTTAAATAAAATAATATTAAAAATCAATAAAGGGGTTCTGTCAGGCTAAGTTGCAGCATTAAATTACACAGGACATCTTTTGGAGCTAAAAGCTAAGTCCTGAGATTTGTGATATGTATTTGGTTTGTTTTCATGTCTCTTCTACACCGTCATCTTGGTCAAGGTGGACATGTACTGTAGAAATAAGAGCAATTATGGGCACCAGTATTTGAAATAATTAGATTGGTACTTTTCACTCAAGCCAATAAAAATATGTAAATTGTAATCTCAAGTATCATTTTGCTATTCAGGGTTTCCTCTTGTTTACCTGATCATTGACTTCAGTTGGCAAAATGTGGGTAGAAATGACATTGATATAAAAGACAGTGAGGAGGAAATAGTGAACAATTAACTAAATATTCTACTTGTCTGTCAAAATGTTAAAAAAGAGTATTGTGGGAATTTTAGTGTGATATTTCTGGAGAGCTTTGGATTGGGCAAATGCTACACTAATGTGATATATTATGCTTTTGGTGGAAACTCCAAAACTGGTATAACATGCTGGAATAACAAAGCTAACTCTGGGTCTAAAGAGGCCTTCAAGAAAGTAAAATGCATAAGGAGGTTCTTAAAATTGTTCCAACATACCTTGCCTACTTATAATGCAAAAGATAAAAATTCTCTCTCTTTAAATTGTTCTTGGCTAAATTCTAGCTCCTGACTTTAAAAAAAAATCACACCATTTAGTAATTTGTTCTCACTTTACTACTGACTTCCTAAACAGTAATCACAAATGACTGGAATACCAACCATAACATATCTATGGGAGAGCAATTACACTCAAATTCCAGTAAGCAAAGGTCAGACATCAGCTGTTAGCACAAATGAAGCCCTACTCTCAAGCCACAAGACTTATTTCTGTTATATGCCATTTTACAAGCTGTCAAACAGAAGCTCAGTCATTTCACACTATAACAAGAACAGACATTCCAAAATATTCTGCAGGACTGCTCTATCTTGTAGCAGAAGATTCTTACATTATCTTTGAAATAAAGTTTTATTCACAAAGAAAGAGACCTCTTTGAATTTGAGATCTTTTCTCTGTGAAAACTTCTTCACTCTAAAACAGAACCAAATGCTTATAAGGGATAAAGAGAAGATGAGCAATCTCTAAATTTTATATATATGTACACATACACACACAAACACCTTATTACCCATTTTTAAACAGTGGAATTGGAAAACAAGGTGCTCATAAAAGGTGTGCCAGGAAATTAGAGAGGAGCGGTAAGCTTTGGGGAATTGGCTGCTTTTTTCCCCCCATGTCAGAAATAAACAAGGGACAAGGTCCCCGGTGTATAACTGGATTTTAGGCTTCAACTGCTGCTGCTTTGAATGAGAGAGATTGGAGTCAGCTGATCAGAACGTCCCTGTAAATTCTTCCTTCATAACTTGTGCCATAATTATTTTTGCATGCAAATTTTTTTCCTTGCAAAATTTACTGACTGGAACTTAGAATATCTACAACGCTTTTTTAAAGAAGACAGTTTCAGAGATAAATATGCTCTGCCATAAATTGCTATTTCTTCTTGTCAGTTTGATGGGTGATTTTGAGAAAAGTCCTTTACAATAAAGGAGTCTGTTTATTTTCACCTTGGTAAAGTTTGTACACATTTCCTTTTTTCCCCCTGTCATGTGTATAAGGTTATTGAAAGGAAACATTTTGAAATATTATGTCCAGGGATATGTGCTTATGTGAATCAAATGTGTGGGGAGACGTTCTTCAGAGCCAAACACAAAAGATCCATCTTGTGAGACTATTCAATTTTTGTATATATTTATAACATTGCAAGAGAGAGAGAAAATATCAGTTTCTGGAAGATCTTTATTTTAATAACAGGATAGCATGCAGCTAAAATAATTCATATGCAATTCATATAAACGTTTGGTGGTTTGCATGATATGAAAAATTAAAACATATTTTAATATATATATATTATTTATTTTTTAAAAACTAACAACCTGGTGCTTAGTAAACAGTATGTTGCCTGGGTTCACATTTCACAACAATCAATAATAGTCCATTTCTATCATATCGTACTCTACATAACAGTTTACCTTGATTTTCTCTTCTTCCCATATTGTTCTCTTTTGCAAATATTAGGTTAATACAGTTCTTAGTATTTTAGTAACAAAGAGGTTAAATATAAACATTTTT
The DNA here is from genome assembly GCF_001527695.2 of Protobothrops mucrosquamatus. Lineage (NCBI taxonomy): Eukaryota > Metazoa > Chordata > Lepidosauria > Squamata > Viperidae > Protobothrops > Protobothrops mucrosquamatus. The sequence continues at coordinate 44,833 of NW_015386878.1, forward strand.
CTAACATTTATCCAATTAGTAATAGCATCAATATAGAACTTCTTTTCTAGTTAGTCCTCCTGGTTGCGTTATATGTCCTGTTTTCAACATTCTCATTTAGACTAAATAAAATAACTTTATTACAGTCATAGACCAGCAATAGATGTCACTTTTTACAATATATTAAAAAAATAGTACTGACATTAATAGTAAATAATAACATCCCTGTTAAGAAAATACATGTTCTCAAAATGTTAGGGTCACTCCCTAGTTTACGTGAGTGGAAAGCCGATAAGTGTGTGAGTAAATATAATGTTCCAAAAATTATTAGAGATATCTCCAAAAAATTGGCACAAGTTGACCACTATAAATCTGTAACCAATTTTTTTCTTGGGGACATTGCAGCAACACAGTATTTTGCCATTGCATGCGTGATAGAAGGGTTTGTGTCCTGGAGGAAAAAGCCTTCATAAAAATTGTCTGCCCTCCCTGGCAATCTCTCTAATAAGGGGAGAATATATGCTGACCTCTCATTTAGACTTTTTCCCCACAAAATTGAAATCATTTTTATCTGTTAAGATTTTCTCAAAGTTGATTTACGGTTAAATATCTAAGCTGTTTCCCTCAAAATAATCCTCCCAACAATTACATTTCTCTATCATAAATAAAAAAGTACAATACTACTCAGAATAAGAAGAAAAAGAAAAAGAGAAAGAAAAACATATCTCTCTCAAACTAAAATTCATTTATATCCCCATTTTTTTCATTTTTAACTCTATTCCATTTGATATTTACTAATTAAGTAATCCGTGTTATATTTTAACCATATTCAAACAAATGCTTAATCTTTAAAAATTGCTTCTGATAGGTCCAATCTTCTAATCCCTTGAATCTGATTTTAGTCTTTTTCTTTCGCCAAACGGCTTTTCTCATCCATCCATTCCACTTAGTTAAAAAGTCTTGCCATTTTCTTGAAAAAATTAAAACATATTAAGCATAAAGTAAAAGTCAATTAAAATACTAGTGAACTTCGTGAATCCAGATTAACAATAAAAAATAAAAAATAAATAAAAGACGGCCCAATCTTAAGTAGAGTGCAGTCAAGAAAAGCATGGTTTTCAGCATCTCCCTAAATAATACCAAGGAAGAGAGTAGTCTGAACTCCACTGGATCATTAAAACAATATTCAAAAATCTGTACTTCCTACTGTCAGCTTTCCTAAAAGTGAGAAAGCAGGAGTTTCTTTCGAGATAATCTAAGAGATCAGGCTGACTCTGACTGGAGAAAATTCAGATACATATCACCCTTTTTTTATGGTGAACTGCCTTATAAACCTTTACAAATGACAAGAGCAGTAAATCACTTCATGATTCTAATTATTCCCCATTCAGCATTTTAATTATTTCCCTGAAAAGTAGTGCTTCTTCTGAAGTTAGTATTGTTAGGTGTATAAGTTTGCCTTAGAATAAATCAAGAGCTCCTTATAAAATTTGCTAGCATAATATCGATCTTTGGATCATTTTTTCTCTCTTCTCTTTGTTTTGGGTAGTCATGAACTCAAAAAGCATAGCTATCCTCCATTTTTAGTGAGCTTTCACTCATTATGAAACTTTATAGTATTCATTTGTCTTTGGTACACATCAGCGTTTCTTCAGCAGTCAAAACTGTCAAAATCCAACTGGATTTGCAGACCTCCTCCTCCTCCTCCTCCTCCTCCTCCTCTCCAATTCCAACCATGGTGCCTTCCTTGTCAACTCCCTACCTCATTTCAAATTCCAGCTACCATTTGGGATGCTACATATGTCCAACTAGCACAAAGTTCATAATTAATAATAGTTGTAACAACCAATCAAATCAATCAAACTATTTTAACACATTTTCAGAACAACATACTGCAGCCTTCCCTAGTCTGAACACTGGCCTATATTTCCCATATTTTCTTAGATTGAATAGAAGTTGTAATCAAAAATATATGATATGTGTTTGTATGTGTGTATACACACACACATACACACATATACACACATACACACATACACACATATACATATACATACATACATACATACATACATACATACATACATACATACATATATATATATATACAGAGAGAGAGAGCATTTCTTCTAATCATAGACTTTTCTTTCTGTGGTACATTAAATATAATATTTTCATAAATGTAGCCACATTTGAAGTTACAGTTAATTTCAACTTGCATTTAATATCTTTTTAAAATTCATTATTTATGAATTATAGAAAAGTGTTTTCTCACAGTAACAATCAATCAAAATTCAAATCTTCAAAGGAGGGCAGGAGAGTATGAAAACAAAAGTAATATACAAGTCACTCTGTAATGCATGGAAGTAGTTTAGGTTAAATAAGATGAAAGGTTCAAAAATGTAAGTAATACTGACATTTTGGGTAGGTAAATAATTTCAATCTCTCTAACAGAAGCATGGTCTTCTGAAGCTAGACCCTAATATTTCATGTCATGTGCTTCTAGGTTCTTCAGCTGAAGAGGTTATGACAAACTTTAGAATGTGCACTCTTAAAGTCTGAGATATGAGTTATCACTGTGATGCCAGACACGCATACTAGGCTGATGGTCTGATTAACCAAAGTGACTTTTGTGAAAACAGAGCAAATGTGTGCTATCTGCTTAAAGTGTTTTGACAGTTTTCAAGTTAATCTGCTTATGTAGAGCTTATGATATATAAAGTTACTTAAGTGCAGAATATCTACAAAAATGATCCAAATCTTACAAATAAATGTTTTAAATAAATAAATTCTGTTTGGTAGAACTCATCACTTCGTGGACCTAGCTGAATTAATAGTGTCCCCCCTGAGCTTCATTTTACCATCGATCGTACCTCCATGTCCTGTTCTAATTCAGTGCAAATACGGAAAAAAATTGTCAACCAACTTTCATCAGGAGATATCTTCAGAATGTATATAGCTATAGAAGAATCTATTACAGAAATGGTTTTAAATACAATTTCCCAATCCTTTTACAAGGCTCAAAGAAAAGGCTGTAGACTGGTACTTTTCAACAATATTCCTATTTTTAATCATATGTTGTTTCTTAGTTTCTGTTGTAATGCAAAATGGAATGAGCCACTTCACATACATCCACATGGAATGCTATATATATATATATATATATATCCAATTTATTTTTTTATTTTTTTTTTTTTTGTAAAAAGAGTAAACTGCAGTATGGCAGTTGAAAATGTCAAGGTGTTCACAATCAGACCAATCTGTCTGAACTCCCTATATATATA
>NW_015386878.1:48274-61919 GCF_001527695.2 Protobothrops mucrosquamatus
GTAGTCAGAGGTGTTCATAACAACTGTGGCGTTGCCCTTGTCTGCTGGTAAGATTATTATGCTGGTGTCTTCTTTTAGGTTAATTAGTGCTGTCTGTTCCTCTTTGGGTAGGTTGCTTTTGGGTGGCTTGCTGGTGCAGAGGATGTTGGTGATTTCGAGTCTGATTCTGTTAGCGTCATCAGGGTTGATTTTGGCCAGGGATGGGGAGAGAATAGAAGAAAACCCCTCCCACCCTGCCTCTCCCCAAGTCTTTTCAGATCACATCACTACAATTGGAGAATGCAGTTAGAGAGCCTGTCCATTGTATTGGACTGGTTAAATAGCTTTCAGACACAATGCTCTTAAGCCCCTTCTCCAATCTTGTATTTGACAGTCTTGTATCTTGACAATAAATAAGACCATCTTTTATTTTTTTAAAAAAAAATCAGCCTCTCTCTTAACTGAAACCAACTCTTAAAATGGAGAATCATAGTTATTATGTAAATTTCTATAAAAGGTGAGGGAAGTTGCAATCTCATTTATCTATATATAAGCTGCTTTATGCTTCCTGGGCTTACCTCTGAATAGGTATTTATAGAATTGCGCTGTGAAATTTAATTTTCTTCATTCTCGTGTGTGGAATAGGAGCCTTTGATCAATAGGATTTACTTCTGTTTCTCTATAAAAGAATTCTACATCTTAGGAATAGATTCTGATCAAGGTTAGGAACTAAAATGACTTTTAAAAATTAAAAATATAGTAAAATAATGCTGAGAAAATGTAAAATGATTTTGGGGAATAAATGATAAAGTGTGACTGTACTTAATTAAGAGTTTTAATTATACTTTGCTATTCTCTCATAAATTACATGAATTTTAGATGTGTCAGCTATTTTTGAATATGAAAACTAGTTTATAACTGTCTTGTAAAACATATGTGGTCTTTCTGATACATTTTGCCTGGGAGCTTAAGTCTAGCAATCCGATTTCAGGATCTGTTACTATCATAGCCAAAGTTTGTGAACAGAAACAATTACTTTTAAAATTTATTTACCAACAGTGGTCTATAAACATCAGTCAAAAGGGACAAGTTTAATATTAAATAATGTGTAGACAAAAGTTGAATATAAGGTAGGCAGAAATCAAAATAGTATTAATGGTGACCTAAAGTTTATTGTTGTACATCATTATCTTGTGCTGTATTAATCGGAACAGGAAGATGGATAATGACTGTGAAATGCACTGATGTACTTAAATAATAACCAAGGTGTTTGCTTTGTTTTTATTATGAGGTGTTTCATAGTATGTAGCCTTTTTGCTACAAAGGTAGGCAACATGGTGCCCACAAATAGTTTGGCCTAAGTTTCCCTTAAGATACAACATGGTGCCTGTGAGTTCAAATGTTCCTCTTCATCTTCCTTCACTTAGGGTCCCAAAGGCTCCTTGTCCAACTTAATTGTATTTTGTTTTATTTTACAGAGTAAATTAATTTAAAATAACTAGGATGCTGCAAAGGAAAGTACCATTCTCAAATATAATTTTGAATTCCAAGAATATTTCTGAGCACTATGTATACTGTTCATCTGAATTATTTAAAATAATAACAAAATTATGGGGATCTGCAGCCCAGTGCATTGTTTAGCAAATGGGTCCATTGTGGCCACCAAAAACCTGAATATGTTTTTAAAAATTCCAGTTTGGAGATTTCAATTATAAATAAAAACAATCATGAGAGATATGATATAAAATATTTAGAGAAAGCCAGAAATATTTTGAATTTATATATACTGCTCACAAAAATAAAGGGAACACAAACCCCTTCAGTTCCATGGCAAAATGTTCCCTTTATTTTTTTGAGCAGTATATATATGACTCTAGCATTCTGCTTGTTTTCACTTATTTTAGTGATTTGTTTCCATAATAACTATTTTCCTAATTGCTCAATCAGGAAATGTCTTGATAATCCTCTGAACAACTATTCTATGATTCATCATGCTTCCCCTTCAAGAAACGAAAAATAAAACAGACCCAGGAAACTACAGACCAATCAGTCTAACATCAATACCTGGGAAAATCTTGGGAAAAATAATCAAAAACAGATCTGCAAATAACTAAAAGCAAACAAAGTTATAACCTGTAGCCAGATGGGTTTGTCAAAAACAGATCATACCAAACCAATCTTATTTCATTCTTTGATAAAGTGACCAAAATAGTAGACCAGCGAAACACTGTGGACATAGTATATTTAGACTTCAGTAAGGCATTTGACAAAGTAGACCACAACCTGCTGCTTAATAAGCTAGAAAAAGGTGGGATAGACAACAATACCACCACATGGATCTGTAGCTGGCTGACAAACCGTACTCAGCAAGTAGTCCTCAATGGTACTACATCCACATGGAGAGAAGTAAGCAATGGGGTACCACAAGGCTCTGTCTTAGGCCCAGTACTCTTCAATATCTTCATTAATGACTTATATGAGGGAATAGAAGTAGAACTCATCAAATTTGCAGATGACACTAAACTGGCAAAAATAGCCAACACCCCAGAAGACAAGCTCAGGATACGAAAAGATATTGACAAACTTGAACAATGGGCCCTATCCAACAAAATGAGTTTTAATGTGGAGAAAAGCACAGTTTTACATTTAAGCAGGAAAAATCAAAGGTTTTGATTAGGCAAGACCTGGCTCAAAAACAGCAACTGTGAGAGGGACCTTGTAGTCCTAGTGGACGATCACCTAACTATGAGCCAGCAGTGTGCAGCAGCAGCCAAAAAAGCTAATACAATCCTGGCTTGCATAAACAGAGGCATAAAATCAAGATCACACAAAATATTAGTACCACTAGTAAGACCACGCCTGGAGTACTACAACCTATTTTGGTCACCATATTACAAAAAAGATGTTGAGACCTTGGAAAAAGTTCAGAGAAAAGCAACTAAAATGATCAAAGGCTAAAACATATTAAGAACGTCTGCAGGACTTGGGTTTGGCTAGTGTAAAGAAAAGAAGAAACAGGGGCAATATGATAGCAGTATTCCAGTATTTGAGGGGCTGCCACAAAGAAGAGGGCATCAAACTATTCTCCAAAGTAGCAGAGGGCAGGACAAGAAACAATGGTTGGAAATTGAACAGAGAGTGAAGCAACCTGGAATTAAGGAGGAACTTCCTAACAGCAAGGACAATTAACCAGTGGAACAGCTTGCCTTCAGAAATCATGGGCACCCCATCACTGGAGGTTTTTAAGAAGAGACTTGTCTGGGATGGTATAGGTTCTCCTGCTTGAGCAGGAGGCTGGACTAGAAGACCTCCAAGGTCCCTTCCAGCTCTATTCTATTCTATTCTGTTCTGTTCTGTTCTGTTCTGTTCTGTTCTGTTCTGTTCTGTTCTGTTCTATTCTATTCACAGAAAGATGACAGACAGGAGGATCATTAAATACAGGGGTAAGGAGGAAATTGGCCTGAAGACTTCTTAACTTACTCTTTTAACTACTGCATTCCATACAATGTCTGCATTCATGCAAGATAGAACCAAAATTTGTCTTCTTTGTAACATGTTGTATAATTAACTGTAACTAGCAACAAGTCTAAAGAACAACAGTCAGATTAAGTAATTCCAAAATGTTTCTATTTCAATTAAAAAAATATCAGTTTAGCATACCAGATGCAGCCATCTGCCTATTTTGAGACAGCTGCATTGTTTACCAATAAGTTTATAGCTGTAATTCAAAATACTGATCATTATTGGCAGGAAAAGGTCCTTTATGGTTCAGCTCTTTAAACTCTCCAGATCTGTTTGCTCCAAGTAGATCTTCCCATCCCACATGTTCATATTAGAAGGAAATGCTTCTGGTTCCATTTGTCTGGATTGCTTCAAGCTAGCAGGAATAGCCAACCCCTCAGAAGACAGACTCAAGATCCAGAAAGATCTTGACAGACTAGAACACTGGGCAACAAAATGAAATTCGATAATAAGAAAAGGGAGGTTTTACAGTTAGGCAAGAAAAACCAAAAGCACAGGTATAGTAGAGCTGGTACCTGGCTCAATAATAGAAACCGTGAGAAGGATTTCAGAGTCCTAATGGACAACCACTTAAATATGAGCCAACAGTATGTTGCAGCCACAAAAAAAGCCAACACATATCTAGGCTGCATTAACAGAGGGACAGAATCAAGATCACATAAATGTTAGTACCACTTTATAATGCCTTGGTAAGACAATACTTGGAATATTAGAAAGGGTGCGGAGAAGAGCAACAAAGATGATCAGGGGATTGGAGGCTAAAACATATAAGGAATGGTTGCTGGAATTGGATATGTCTAGTTTAATGAAGAGAAGGACGAGGGGGGACATGATAGCAGTGTTCCAATATCTCAGGGGCTGCCACAAAGAAGAGGGAGTCAAGTATTCTCCAAAGCACCTGAAGTCAGAACAAGAAGCAATAGATGGAAACTAATCGAGGAGAGAAGCAACCTAGAACTAAGGAGAAATTAATCAGTGGAATGACTTGCCTCCAGAAGCTGTGAGTGCTCCAACACTGGAGGGTTTTAAGAAGAGATTGGACAATCACCTTTCTAAAATGGTGTAGGATTTTCTGCTTGAGCAGGGATTGGACTAGAAGACCTTCATGGTCCCTTCCAACTCTATTATTCTGTTATTCATGCACAGGCACATAAAAATGTGGCTACCCTGACCCTGATTTCCCCCTCCCACCAGAGTCTAGGATGACCTCTTCTTGATATCCTTTAGGATGCTGGTTCAAAAAATGTTTTTCCTCTGAGCTTTTAGGGAACAACAAATAATGATGTTGGCTATTATGCTTCCAACAGTTATAGTTTATATTAGTATGTAATATAGTAGTATAGTAGTGCATATAGTATAGTAGTGTGGTGTATAATAGTAGGGTGTATCATAACTGTCTCTGGCATAAAGTCGAGTGCTTTCTGGATGTTTGAAATATTATTTTATCATTTTATGATAAAGACTGGTTGATGTTTTTATTATGTTTTTATTATTGTAAGTGGCCCAGAGTCTTTGGTATGGAATGTACACACCAAACAAGGTGTGTAAAACAAACAAAGAATGGTAAAACACTGTTCATGAGCATTAAAATGTCCACGCCACCTAATGATATTTGCTCAGTATTTTGCACAAACTTGATCTCCCTTATAGAATAGATTTATATATTGTGCTAAATTATAATGAGAGTTTAAAAAAAAAGGTCTGTAAAGCCACATAATTTACTAACTGAATTCACATAACCAACTAAGTTGTAAATAAGGCTATATAGACTGCAAGCCAAGTTCACACAAATATTAATCCACAGAGAAAGTGTGCATAAAGCCAATACATAGTATTACAAGTATCTTGATTTCCTCTGGCGGAATATCTGACCTTATAATGGTTAGTTTCCTACTATAAACACAGGAAACATTTTCCCTGAAACATACTACTTCCATAAACCTTTCTCCTTTGGGGCCAATAATACTTCAGCACTTAGTGGGGCAGGGGAAATAAATGTTAAGCAGTTTCTGACTCAGTATTCCTTTCACACATTCCCATGAAGCTTGGGAGATTATTTAGTACCATTGTAACATAGATCCCTCTTATACATTTTTTGGTCTACCATATAGTTTATCCTTTATCTTTAAAGATAGCTAATAAAGCAATGGAATACTGAGAATATATTATCCCATAGCACAGCCTTGGTGGTCTGCATCCATATTTCTAAACAATGAGATCATTGTCAATTTGCTCATAGGAAATTTTTTTAATAATCTATAATAATCATAGGAGATTCTTTATTCCAAATTAACTTTATTTTCTCACAATCTCAGCTGTCCCTTAACCAATAACACAAATCCATGATCCACTGAAACTAGAAATTATGTTGCAAAGGTGAATATATTGTAACAATAGATTTCTCAATTGCACCTCTGCTTAAAAAAAAAAATCACCTGATAAATACAGAAACCAACTGCCCTGGCAAGAGTAATTAGACAGATAAGGAAGCCATCTACCTACACTTACCCAACCAACAATAGATTACCAACAATAGATTACCAGTACAACAAAGAAGAAAGCCTGCAGACCCAGGAAAGGTCAGTTAAGACTGCCTCCCAGCAGAATTACATGGGCAGTTTGAGAGACACGTACACATTCATGCCCTATACCCTCCACACAAGGTCCAATTCCCCTGTAAAAGTAAATAATCTTTTGTACCTCTGTCAGTAGTTATCCCCAAAAGTGAACCTCTTTGTTTTTGGCAATAAATAAATCATCTCCTTTCCATGCAGCAGGTCTGGATTTCATTCTAATTTGTTCTTGCACAATCCTGGGTTAAATTCAGACCCAAAAATATTATTTGGACATGCTAATAAGTCTACATCAAGGGGGGGGGAAGCTCTATCTATCCCCAGATAATAATACAAAGCATTTTGCCTTGCACAATATTTATTACTGTACTGAGGCTATCCATGGAGGTCAGATGGTGTACTGCATCTCTTTTGCTGCTGTAATTTGAGCCTGGGGGTTTAACTAAATCTGATTTATTGAACTTGAATTTCAGAAAGGAGACAGTAGATGTCTGTTTCTATTGGTTTGCAGGTGTTTAACACTCCCCATTGTGAGTACTGAAATTCCTTTGTGATATCTGAAGACAAACAAGTACATTTTTGCTGGATATCTGTACAAGTATGCCAGAGATTCTGTAAATGACTCCATGAGTGCTTTGTATCAGCATTAGAACAGAAATTATTTTTATCACTTGTGGAATTTCGCCTCCCCTTCTGCTTTCATTATTGTTTCCCATGGCTTACAGGTTTTTGCTACTTGTCCAAGGACTGTTAATCCTTATTCTGCAGAAGGTTGAACTGTCATACCTCAGGTGTTGAAATATGTTATGGGGGGACTAAATATTGATAAAATCCCTCAGGGTAAACGTATGTTCTACTGCACTACTTTTATTCCCAGAAGCTATCATTAAACTGTGCAATACAAATCATTTTTATGTTGGCCTGGAAGAGTGAGCAATATTTCTTCTAACAAATGAACATTTTGTGAGGGTAACATCTTATCTACATCAAATTAATACATGTATATAGACTGTAAGGTGAACCAATCCTACACTGGAGTAAAAGGCAAAAGAATGAAATGAAATATGAAATGAAATGAAATAAGTTTCCTAGACCAAGTAAAATTAGTCATTAAATCTGAAAACCTAAACCCATTTATCAAGCAGTAAGCTCTAGTGGACACAGTGAGATTCACTTTTGAGACAGACTGTATGTATCTGAGTTCATATCTGCAGTCAGATGTTGTCAAGACAAGTTTTACCCCTTACATACCTGTACACCCCATTGCATCACAAGTACACAAGAGACCCAATTTATTTCAGGGTGCTTTCTTGGTGTTTCCTCTCTTCTGTACCCCCTTAGATGCCCCATAACTATTCACAGGAAAGCAAGTGATGAAATATCTAATACTACAATGACTTAATGCATTAGTGGTTTTCTTCCTTTTGGGCTGAAATATTTACATTAAGTATGTTTTAATTTGTTGTGAAGTTCCAAATACAGTGTGTTAGCAATGCATATGTTCATATAATGTATACAAAATCTTCAGTTTCTGAAGTTCTTGTATTTCAAGAAAAGGATGAAATAATCACTTCTACATTTGTTCCAAAAGCTACCTCGGGGGAAAGAAAGAACATTGGAGATGATTCATGTGGTTGTCATATCAATCAAATCTTGTCAAAGCAGTATTGTAGTATCTATTTTCCCTTCAGCTGCTTGCTCAGATTATGTATAAATTATTACCATCATGCCTTTAAACATTCTAATTAATAATAAATGTACTGATTCTTGGCTTCATTCATAGAGAGAGAGAGATGAGTAGGTAAGATGATAAGAACAGAGACAAATATATAAACATGTGTCTCAACAGAGGCCAACACAGACTTTATATTTTAGAAGTGTTTGAAGCACTTCAATTTGGGGAGTTACTTCACCACTCAACATCAAGATAATCTGCTTTAATGAGGTGTCCCACCTTAACATGACACTTTGCTGAGCTTAAACTCAACTTGCTGCTTTCGCTCAAATTTTTCGTACATGCACAAAAGACTGATTTATCGGTCAGAGGGATTATTACTGCTTGTCCTCTTTAGAATTTAAAACTCAATAGGTGAGGATTCCATTTTGTATTTTTAAGGCACTATGAGTGCTTTGTTTAAAGCCTGCAAAGTTTTGCTTATCTCTAGTGCAGAGGTCCCCAATCCCTGGGCTGTGGCTCACTACCAGGCCACAACCTGTTCACAACCAGCCATATGAATAATGGGAGAGTGCGCACATGCATGCATGAACCTCCTCTTGCGCAAGTGGAGGGTGCTTGTATGCAAAGCTACATTTGTGCAAATAGAGCTTCATGTGTGAGCACTCTCCCCTCACACAAGTGGAGCTTCATGCATGAGCACAAGCACCCTCTGCTTGCATCTGCGCCTGCCAATCACACACCCCTGGGCTGCCAGGTGGAAAGGTTGGGATCTCTGCTCTAGTGTGTGTATGTGAATTGTACAAATGTAAACATAATGGTCATTTTGCAGCCTCTATAGTATATATTTTACTATGATGCTATGGACCTTTTCCAAGATTCAACCAATACCTTTTAAATATGTATTCTTTCACAATAATATATCAGAATACACTGTGTGTGTGTGTGTGTGTGTGTGTGTGTGTATAGATAGATAGATAGATAGATAGATAGATAGATAGATAGATAGATAGATAGATAGATAGATAGATAGATAGATAGATAGATAGATAGATAGATAGATAGATAGATAGATAGATAGATAGTCCACAGTAAGGCATATAGAGGCTGCAAAATGACCATTATGTTTATATCTTTACAATTTGTACACACATACTTATTTGATTGCTTACTTCGGTTGCTATTGCTACAAAAGAAATCCTCAAGAGGATTTCTACCACATGAAACAAGGTTTCTGCGACACTGAACATCCACCTGAATGAATAATGTAAAAGATGTATACAGTAGCTTTAAATACCTTGTTTTTACAATCCACCAAAAGTTAATAATGGGTAATCTCAGTGAAAGCCAATGGATATTGGTAGTTGGCATAATTAACATATCACACTGAGTGCTAAGGGGACAAGCCACTTTTACCTATAGGAAAGATCTCTGTAAATTAAGTCATTAAAGCATTAAAGCACTAATGCACTGCAGCTGAGTCATTTAATTACCTGTGCAATATTAAGAACTAGGACCTGATTTTTGTTCTTTCCTTTTTTTCACTCCATAGTTCTTTTTGTACCATATCATTTTAAACCTGAAGATAGAGATTGTCTTGTTTTATTGACCTAAAAGTCATTCTAGCAGGCTTCCCAAATGAAGAGAGACTTATAAACAAACATGCAAATAATAAGCAATATATTGACAAGAACATGCATAATGCATAGTCAACTTTAGGCTTTATTTTAAAGCACTTTAAGTATGTTTTCTTTGAATATTTTGAAATTTTCATTTGGCCTTTGTAACTGAACAAGCAGCTTGCCTGTCAGTTCTTGACAGATCTCTTTTATCTTCTTAGATGAGGTCCACAGGCTAGAACAAACAAGCCTGTGACAATCGGTGGTTTACATCGTTTATTTATGAATATTTCAAATGAGATCATTAGTGAAGCTTTGAAGAAAACTTTACATCCTCCTTTAAAGAGTAATGTATACATAGGTTGCAATCCCGTGACTCTGGAGCAATTTGGAAGAATATCAGATTATTATGGTAATTCCTTACTCCTAAGATCCCGGAGTACAATTTAGGACATTTATCTATATCATATTCAGAAATGAGCAATTGAAATCATACATAACTCTCATAAATATTAACAAAGTATTTTGAAGTCAAAATGCTTGGAAATGTGAAGTATTCTATTCCAGTTAGTCTACTTTAGTTAGTCCAATCCATGGCTGCAGGCAACCCTGGCTAACTAGTAATGTGGCCCCAAAAGATATAATAAAAATATTTTAAAAATAAGGGAAATTTGTTGTTTATATACATTAACTATATTATATATTTTATATGTGACCCAAAACAATTCCTCTTCACTGAGGCAAGGCAAAAGGTTGACGTGCATGAGTTAGACACTTATCAAGGTAGGAGGACACCGTCCTTTGCAAAGTTTGACCCCAATGTGTGGTGAAATAAGTGTCATGCTTTGATCATCTGTGCCTAGACATTTTAGAGCTTACATAATGGCTATTTTATAAGGGAATTCTATTTACTATGTTGGTGTTATTTAATATGTAAATGTTAAAAGTGAGTTCATCAAGATTTTTCAGCTTAAGAAGCTAGTTTAATTTATTACTAGGAAATATTATAATACTTGACCTACAATCATTAAATTTTAGCTCTTAGTCAAAACTAACAGTAGGTAGCATGCTGAATCACTGGGGTAGCATTTGGATGTGATGCTTTATCAACTTAGAATCAGCAAAATCTTAGCAGCTTTAAGACGTGTGGCCTTCAACTCCAAGAATCCCCCAACCAGCATGATTTAGGTGATGTTGGAAAAGTTTAATCTGTACAAAGAAAATTATTAGACCTCAAATATTTCTTGAAATCCTTAAGTGCATATACACAAAGCCATCATCCTATATCTTGTCAAGATGAATAATACAAGAGAGCCAGTTTGATGTACTAGTTTAAGGCACCAGATGAAAACTTGGGAGACTGCATGTACCTGCCCAAGCTGTCACAGGAGTCAAGAATGACCTGAAGACACAAGAGAGACACATACACAAATACACCACACAAAGCATCAAAAATAATTTGAAATATCAAATTATGACTTGAAATAAGAAAAAGAAAAAGAAATTTGGCTAAATTTAATTACATCAACACTATTTACTATAAAACTCTTCCTACATTGGACTTGTTCTTAAATTAATAATCATTTTTATAAGGATCTCTTCATACAACCAATATTTTCTTGGTCTTCCCCTTTCTCATAACCCAGTTACTCTTCCTTTATATATCTTTGATATATAAACCTTTGAAATTGAAGACTATGACTTTCTCTGATTAAATCATCAGTGTATTTTTTCATATTGGGCACTTGCTTCTGCATTCAATCAAAATTCACTTAGCATCCATTCTTCCTTAAACCAATTCTCTTTTTAACCACTCAGATATCTTAATAATCCACTGAATTCGACTTACTTTGGTTTTTCCTGACATACCTAACTCTGATTTCCAAATATATAACAGTTGTATACAGAAGCACATTCTTATACACAACAATGTTCACTTCCTTTAACATTCACATCTTGTAATAGACTGCATTCTACCTATGATATCTCTGCCAGCTTTGCACATCTTATCATTTATCTATTTTCCAATATTTAGTAAACTTTCTATCAAAGTACACAAATTTATGTAGCTAAAATTTTTATTCATATCAATCCTCCTATCTTCATATTTCCCATATCAAAAAAAATGCTTTCTTAGTTCTAAATCATATCTTTCATTATAAAAGTCTAATTATATTTAAGGGTCATCCCTTCTTTTAATCTTATTCAAACAAGTATTTAAACAAATAATGCCCCCTCTAAAAGGTAAAATCTTCTGTTTTTTAAATCTTAATCTCACTTTCTTTCTTTGCCAAGTAGCTTTCCAAGCCAGGGCAATTAGATCGCCCAGGAATTTTCTTTCTATTTTTGTAAAAATTGCTTGGCATGAGGAAGACAATTTAGGTAGGGTATTGGGGGGGGGGGAATTCCACCCATTTATATTCCTTAAACAATTCCCAGTTTCTTTCTCCCTCCATTTCTCTTTTCATTCCCTGTCTCCCAAGTTGTAACATTTCCCCTAACAGCTCAATATTCCATTTTTTAAAATCTTCTTCCTTGCCATCAGATATATTTTGCAGACCTAAGGGGTAAAAGGTCTTTTGCATTTTCATTGTTATAGCTAAGTCTTGCAGTATTTTGTTTCTATATAGTCATTTATATTTCCCTTCTTTTATCTCTTCCATCTCTAAATCCGTTTCCTCTATTTCATCTTCTGATTTCTGGTTTATTTGTTCATACTTTGTAGTCATTATCTAGGAACTTTCTAGTTGTAGATTTAATTTGGAGATTTGCTTGTTTATATTGTCTAAGTTGTTTTTAGTCTCATTATGATTTCTTTTTATGTCCTCTTTGCATTCAACAATTGTTTGGTGAATTAGTTGTAGCATAGAATATATTTCTTTCTGAAAGATGTTTGTTTTTTCTTAAGACATCATTCCTGGAGATCCTCTAGTATTACCAGTCTCAGTAAGAGTAGATCAAAGTTTCCTCTAGTTTTCTGGTCTTTATATGTATCCTTTATAATCCAATAGATTCCAAAGTATAGGTTCAGTCCTGAAAGCAATATTTTATAGTGATCGTTTGTCTCAAGTATCCAAAAATTGTCAATCAGGCAAGGTTGTAATCCACAATGTTTGAAGTATTCAAAATGTTCACCCTCTCTGAAAACAGCTCAAAAGTCTCTCCCAGCCAGGCATAGTCCAAGGTCATTTTTTTCTTTCTCTCCCACTGGCTCTTGAAGTTAAAAGTCCAAGCTCAGTAAGTATTTATAATCCAAGAAGGTCAGGGTGATAAGTATGCCAAAATATTTTCCTTTATTGCCAGCTGTTGTCCCAAGCTAGGAATCACCAAGCAGCCAGAAAGCAAATTATAGTGTTAAACACAAATCCACCACTAGATGTCATTCAAAGTCCATTTTCCACTCTTAAAACAAAGGATTGATTTCTTATATTTTGCCTCAATATTTTTTTTAAAAGAGAAAATCTTAACAGTTATCTCAGTTCTCAAATTTATCAAAACTATAGCTTTATGTTACTTCCACTTCAGTATTGCATGTTTCTGTCCCCCATAAAATTAAAACACCACTTCCGTTTACATTCAGAGGTTTTTAGCTTCTTGGGAGCCTTTCCCAGGAAATTCAGTTGTAAAATAGTAAAGAAAGGATCAATATTCTCGCCAGTTCCAAACATGCTGTTTATGATGTATTAATTGGTGCTTTTTTCTTCTTTGGTTGTCAGCAGCTAATGGCTGGCCACAGGAATGTAGTCGGTCTTTCTCCTGCTGGTTTGGAGGACTTTTCTTGGATTGAATGGAAAGATCGCTGTCTCTCTATGATCAACAAGGCATCCCTCCTCTTCATCACCTCTTCAGTGTGATTTTAGGCCCTTTTTAGGGCCCCCAGCAGGGTGAAATCAGGTGCAGAAGACAGAGCCCTGCCTTCCTGCGTCCCGTTCTACTGTGATGCAAACTGGAAGTCTAGATCCATCCTTCTTGTTAGTTGTATAATCTATGCAATATTCAAGAAAATCATTCAAATTCTCAACCAACAAAACAGCATCATCAGCATACAAAAGTGCACACATTCAGCATCTCAGTTAGCTTATCTCCATTCTTTATACATCTCAATCAGCTCACAATGCCAACATTCTTTATACATTAATCCATCAATATATTAAGCAAACAAGAAAATATTACACATCCTTGTCTTTCTCCGTGATCAATGTTGAACCACTTGCTAAACATTCAGTTTCTTCTCACACATTTTTACTTCATTTTTACATTTTTACTATACTGCTATT
>NW_015386878.1:61988-98516 GCF_001527695.2 Protobothrops mucrosquamatus
TTGTGATGGCTGTTGAACAGAAATCATCAGAGGTGTTCTTTTTGTACAGTACTTTGATAGTTTAACAATGCTGGCAAAGTAGAAACAGCATATTTTTCCCTTATAGGTTTGAATAGCTGTATGTGCCTGACTTGCTTATAGCAACACATGAAAAGAAAAAGAAGCAAAAAGTGGAAATGTAATACCACTTGGAGACTTAACTTGAATAAGCATGCTGAGAAAGGCACACTGTTACAACAAGCATAGCCTGAGGTAGATTTCTAGAGAATGAACCATTGACACGTCTGCCACAATTGAAGCGAATTCAAGACTGGATGAAGAAGATAATGAAGAGGAAGAGGAAAAGAGGAAGAAGTGAAGGAAGGAAAGGATCTATAATTGCCAGTGTGATGGTATAATCATCATATTGAATCAAGGAAAAAAAGACATTTTGCAAGGATGGTGGAAGAAGGAGATAAGGAAGATAAGGACATAAAATTTTGAACAATGCCAAGTGCTGTGAAATGTGCATGAATTTTCAATGAAAAACTTTAACAGATCAATGGCTGACAACTCATGTAAAAAGATGTCATTTTTATGGAGTTTTTCATGAATACTTGCATCTAGCAATAGCACTTAGACTTATATATTGCTTTATAACACTCTCTAAGCAATTTACAGAGTCAATACATTGCACCAAACAATCTGGATCCTCATTTTGTCGATCTCGGAAGGATGAGTCAACCTTGAGTCAGTTAGGATCGAAGTCCTGGCTATGGGCAGAGTCAGCCTGCAATACTGCATTCTAACCACTGCACCACCATAGCTTGTATCTAATCATACAAACAACGTATCTAGGCTCTCTCTTTGTTACTAGCATCAGGTTGCATTTCCTCCTTTTATTTCCTCTTTTGGAAATTACACTTGGAAATGAGAAATAAATCACCTCAGAGCTATGCCTTTAATCACAATGATATTTGCATATATACAGCTGGGCCCCTGGTATTCTTATATGATTTCTGGCTTAACAATGTCTGAAAAGGTTTTTAACAGAAAGTAAACTAGTAGATTATTATTGCCTATATCACCCTCCACACATCTGAGTCCCTTGTGCATCACAATTAATTGTCACATGGAATACTTCATACCATTATGTCCCCCCCCCTTCTTTCTGGCAATGAATCTTCACTTGAAAAGACAGACTAGTATTTCTGCTGTAGCAGTGAATTTATGAGGGCCTTCAGCTACAGTTACAGACAGTAGCTATGACAGCAGTTCAATGTGTCTGAGCTATTCATTTCTGAGCCTTGTAGATGGGCTATTATAGAATATTGCCCTCACTGAAAACATTTGCAGCAATCTTCAGCCAAAGAGATTTCACAGCACTAGTTATATTCAGAAGGCATCAAGAGAAGAGGCACCTGAACAGAGAGAATGAAAAATACAGGAAGAAACAAGGTAGTGGCCATGAATAGCAAATAAGTTTATATGCAGTTTTATGAAACCACAGCAGATAATTAAAACACTTCCACTTCGCCAAACTGTGACACCATTGCAAGAGCAGAGGACTAGGTTCACAGCAGCCTTTGACAAATTACAGCAGATTTGTATCGAGTAAAAGAAAGAAAGAAATAAGATTTAAGGAGATTTTTTTTAAAAAAAATACTGAGAATATTTGTTTTACAGAAGAAAATACTCTGGTTCTAAAGTCTCAACAAGTAAAGACAAAAGAACTAAAAGAACAGAAAACTTAAATGACTTGTTTGGGAATAAATAATGCATTTACGTAAGAGATAGCAAACAGAATATCCGTGTCCTTCTTCCTGCATGTTTCTGAAGTCTCATGCAGCATTTTCATGCATTCTTTCCGTGGAACGGCAATTGGAAAATGTGTACGGAATACAAAACAATAGAAGAATTCAGACTTGGAGGAGCTTCATAAACCTCTAAGGAGGGCACCTCATGCAGTTTTTACAGTCTTGATAAAAGTTTTATTACAGTGGATTGTATCACTTGTTAACGTCATATGCAAAAACAAAAGTCTGGCAATTTTGGCATTTTACTTTTTCTGGGATAATCACAATGAAAACCAACTGCATGGAGAGTTCAGGGTCCTCAGCTTTAGTAGGAATCCTAGCCTGGCCATAGAGACACTGATAATTATATATCTTCCACTTCCACCCTATGTAAGAAATGGAGTGAGATGACTGGGGTGAAAAACTAGACCCATAAAATGACCAAGAGTGTTTTCCTGGCTCTAGAAGAAAGAAGAGAGAAAACTCATAGGCCACTAGCAATTTAAAGAGAAGCATCTATAGTTTAATTACTGGAGAGAGGGGATAGCTCTTGATTTCTTCGCTTTTTTCCCAAATTTAGATGAAGAGAGTGAAGAATGACAGCAACAGCATGCTTTGAGAGTTTGTGATCCTACTATGCTACAAGAAGGAGAAATGTGGTTCAGTGCATTAAATAATTTAAAATTATATTGAAAAAAATGAAAAAGAGAAGAATGGGGAGGCATTTACTTTTTCTTCAAATAGCAGGGCAGTTACTCATGCCTTTATTTATGCCATGTAAGTAGAAAATGCAAGGCACAATCTCACAAAATATGCATGGGTACAATGTAACATTCACTCTCACCCTGGGTTTGCAGCCATATTCTTCTTAATGTGAGATTACTAATTATGAGCTGAAAGAAATCTGAATAAGCACTGGATGACAACAGAGATAACATAACTCCCTTGCTGCTAACCTAGTGAAGGTCAGACTTTTGCAACCAATTATAATATCCCTACTTACTCTCCACATAAAAGCAGTTTGGGCAGGCAGATTTTAGCAAAAGAGAATGAAATATCGTTTGATTAAAATAAGAACATTCTCTGTCACTCTGTTCTATAACCTTCTCCTAACTGAACGTCACATGTATGTTTAACCCAAATTGAAATGGTAATGTACGTGTCCCAGAATAATGTTGCAGGATCCAATCTGGGCCGGTCGCCAGGACCAGAGGTTTTGTCATCCGAGCTTTCCAACTCGTGCTCGAGCCCAACTTCAGGGAACTTCTCTCTAGCAGAAAGTGTGTGCTGTTCTGTGTGTGGTATTTATTGTACCTGTTGTAAGTGGCTTTTTAGAAGTTGATTGGGGTGTGTTGATGGCTGGCTTTTAACTCATTAGCTGTCATTTGCTTGTGCTGCCCAGTCCTCTCCTTCTAAGTACTTGATAGGCTGGTGGTAAATCATCACTCTTGTTGACTGACAAAGGGCACACACACTTTCTACTAGAGAGAAGTTCCCCAAAGATGGGAGGTCCAGCATGAGTCCAAAAGCTTGGAAGACAAAACCTCTCGTCCCAGTGACCGGCCCAGATTGGATCCTGAAATGGCAATATCCTGTGCTATCTAAACAGTGACTTAATTATTATTATGGCATAGACTTTTTGTGGTTACAGTTTTGTCATCTGTACATGAAACTGTCCATAATGATATGAAAGTTATGGGAACTTATGAAAGTAATGGAAACCCAGAATATTATGCATCAATCCATATGTACAAATGTGAGGAGCTGGGGGGGGGGAGAGGGGGAAGGCTTCTACACTAAAAAGTTAAATGATAGAGAATATTCAATACTTATTCAAATCAAATAAATATGAGATTGAAAGCATTATTATTATATTCAGAAGGGGGTTGGTCTTTTTAAAAAGTGGTGATAATGTAATATATATATATGAACTTGTATTTTTATTATTATTCTTTATTCTCTTGAGGTTTATCAGTATTCCTTGCCCTGATGGTGCCCAAATGCTTTAAACATAAAACCTCAGATTGCCAGCCAGTGCAGTCCAATTCTGGAAAATGGGAGTCCTAACTCACTTGAAGCTATTTAATCAAGCACGTTTATGCTACATCAAATCTAACACAACAACGTACCCTCAAGTATTCTTTGGAGGAGGAATCAATTAATTTTTCTGAAGTTACTTTCAATAAAGCCTTTGCATACCATCCCCTTCCAATTTACTTTGTCAAGACAGGAACCATTGTAGTTCAATTTGACAGTGACAGCTAGCACAATTGGTAAGTTGAAAAGCCAACTAATTCACCGAGCAGGATATATTCCAAGTAAATGTTTGTATGAAATGCTTCACTGAACACCATAAGTGACAGAAATCCATTGTATTTTTTAAAAATCTCGAAGGCTAATGGTTTTGTAGTGTTTAGCATTAAATAAAATATTTGAAGAAATTGACTTTGGGCTGTGAATGAGCCATGTTTTTATACTAAACAAAGGGTGTGCTTATCTTAGATGAATTGCAATGTATCAAACAAGATTTATATTAAATTTATATTAAAAACCACTATTTTATACATGGATCTAAGTCATTTTTATTCTTTGTGGTTGTAGTCACTTTATTCTTTGTGGTTGTAGTCACTACATACCAGATAGCAGCATGAAAAGCTAAAGCCTACAATTCAATCCACATGAGGGTAAAGGGATCCATAAGGGTATGTAGGGATCATCTACACAAATAACCAAACTACTCTCTCCACTCATGATAGAACATAGACCTTTGGATTGAGGCGGTGAAAAAGTGGAATTTATCATCTCCCACAGCTTCTCATTAAAGTCTGGAAAAGGAAAATTTTAGTAAAAGAAAAAACAGAAGGACTGTCTTTTGATAAAAATTCTTAATAGGTTTTTAGCCATAGATTTGTGCCAGGTTGTTGGTTTAGATTTCTGTGTTGTGCAAGGGTATAAATATTCATTTCTTTTTATACAACGAACACTGCAATCCAGCATTGAAGATGTCCTAGGATTATATTGTTCTTTTCTCCTTATTAGATATATGCTGGCAATGAGAGATACTAAGCCACTACCCCAGAATAAGAGGCAGGGCCATATTATGAAGAAAATTATACTGAGGTGGTTTGATTGATTTGTTTAGGTTTCTTTTCAATATTATTAAATAAGGGCACACTTTAATAATGAATTTGAAATGGCGAAAGAACATTTCACCATTTGAAAAAGATGCATATTTTGTAATTGTCGGTCACCAGCATTAGTAGATGAAGGCCAAGTATTACCTTTTCAGAAGATAAGAATATTCCAGCTAAGCAAAGCAACTGCACAATAAGCATAGCCCTTGGATACATAGAAAGGAGGGGGTATATGGTTTATGGGTATATAGCAAAAAACCCAACCTCCCCACAAGTAAATATGGGTAGATATAATTTAAAATATTTCCGTGTAAACTGACATGATTGCATACGTGCATTTTCATCAGATCTGTGGTGTCCTCCACAACGCACCATGTTATCGCCATATGTTGAAAGTCAAATGGTGAAGGTTCTTTTTTTTCAGCGTCCTGAGCTGATTTCACATGGTGCAAGACTAGCAACCTCTCTGGCAGGATACTCATCCACAAAGACAAGAGAAACTATTTCATAAAATGTCTGCCTGTGAGAAAATAAGCAGGTGAAGCCATGTTGTGAGAACTTTTCCAACAAAAATAGTCTTCAGATAAATGGGTTAGCAGATATTAAATGTCCCACAGAGCAGCTAAATTCATATCTGACCGATTTTGAGCCCAGATTATATAGTGTTAGGAAAGGATATAGGGAGAACCAGAAATGTGATTACTGTAATTCTACATTCTATCTTTTAGACAATAGAAGTTGTGTCCTTTCTTATTGTTTCAACATTAATATTTGCCAGTAGCATGTGTAAATTATTTGTAATAATGGAAGTTTTGCTCCCAGCTAGAGGCTTTAAATCCTATTAGGAGAACTTGCTTGACAGAGTGCAAATATTACCTTCATATCTGCATAGAAACATTGTGCTCTGAGAGAAAACTCATATTTCTTTTTCCACAAGTACTTGGAAACAATATTTCAGGAACTGGATCCCACAGAGCACATCTGGGGAAAGCAAGCAAAATTAATTTTCCTTGGCCCAAGAGAACTTCAGGAACAGATCTAGGTGGCAGAAATGAATATGGAACCAGACTTTATACTTTAAGAAAGTTATTCCTTGAGAACTGTTGTGTGGAAAGGACCTGTTTTGTCTTTTGCGCTCAGCTACCACACAGGAAAATTTCTACATGTGTGAAATAAATTTCTTCAAAGACAATCACATAAAAGCCATACGATTTGAAGCTGTCATTTTCCCCATTTCCTGCCACTCATGAGTAATATTTTTTTTAACCTCTTCAACCTTTTTCAATTCCTTAGTTAGCATCTCAGGAAAACACCTTTTAACTGTAATGTGTAAAGTCAGGTGAGGAGGGGAGAAAAACCATAGAAACCCTAGGTTACGGGGAAAAAGAGCACACTGAAAGCAGGAAACAACCTGTTAGAGGCAGTAAAAGAAATAAAATAGCACATTACCTGAATAAAACTGTGACAGTGAGTGTAGGAATTACTGTGGAAAATAGCAAAGTAGGCATGGACATCTGTAGGGAAAACCAAGAGGAGGCAGATGACAACATGAACATCAGGTAAGCATTGCCTATTTTGTACAGGCTGGTGACATTGCACATATGTGGAGCTTGAATTGCAGTGTTGCAATGCTCATTTTGAAGCAGGTTTTGCAGGCTTCTCCGAAACGAAGCCCATGAAAAATATCTTGAAATATAATACAAATAACACAGATATATTATGGATCAAGCTTGCTCTTATGGGAAATAAGAGCTTTACATAAGGCTACCCTTGAAATGCATTTGGAAGCTTCAACAGTAGCACAAGCAGTCTTTGGGGCCCGTAGAATGACCCATGTTACACTACTGTTTTGCTAGCTGCACTGACTGCCAATTTGCTGCCAGGTGCAGTTCAAGGTATTTGTTATGACCTTAAAAGCCATCCAGGGCATAGGTCCAGGCTACTTGGTGAACCATCTCAACCTGCTAAAACAAGCTTCTCTTACTTGTGGCAGCAAAGGAGGCCTGCTGAGGATCCTGTCTGTCAAGCAGCTCTGACTGACGGGATCCAGGAGAAGAGCTTTTCCTGGTGTAGCACTAGCCTCTTGAACATCCTGCCTCCTGGGGTGAACTTTGTCCCATCCTCCTATTCTTCCACAATGGCCCGAGGAACTTACTCTGCTAGTTGGCCTTGGACCAATACATCACTAAAGGCGGCTACTGGAGTAACTCGCTGACCCCACCCCTCTCCTGTGCTTCCTGATCCCTCTCCACTCATCTTTTTAATTTCATGTTATTGTACTTCCATTGTATGATATATTGTGACTGACTTTCCAATTGCCCCACTAAGAATTGCTACCTTCTAGGTCCTCTTCTCATCAACAGTCATCCAAGGGTCATCTTGAGTCATTCTTAGTAGCTCCCATTTAAATATGGGAAGCATGCTGCCAAAAGAGCCAGCTTTGGCAGCAAAACCAGCTGTTTGGCAGCGTGGTGAAAAAAATCCCTGCTGAGTCAAGATGCCATCTTGAGGAGGAATCAAGAAGAAATATTTTCAAGGCAAGGAAACTTGTTAAATCGCCACATTTACAATATCTTAGGCACTTCACTGTTATATTTTGGATCAGTCATCAGGGATAAATAAAAACATCAAACACCAACCTTAGCTGAAACTTTTTTAACTTTAACTTTAACTTTAACTTTAATCACATTTATACCCCGCCCTTCTCCTGGTGGACTCTGGGCGGCTTACAGCCAGTTTAAAACAAAATAGCTAATACAATATACAAAATTTAAAATATGGTTAAAATGAAATATTAATATAGGCTTTTTCTTTTTTAAAAGTTATTTAAAAACCAAATTTAAAATACCCCTTAGGCCAGTCCTGCCAGCTGAAATAGCCATGTCTTGAGGGCGCGGCGGAAGGAGGGGAGATCCGGAATCACCCGGATCTCTGGGGGTAGTTCGTTCCAGAGGGTGGGGGCTCCAACAGAGAAGGCTCTCCCCCTGGGGGTCACCAGCCGACACTGTCTGGTTGACGGCACCCTGAGGAGACCCTCTCTGTGGGAGCGTATCGGCCGGTGAGAGGTAATCTGTGGCAGAAGGCGGTCTCGGAGGTAACCAGGTCCGATGCCATGGCGTGCTTTAAAGATGATAATCAACACCTTGAAGCGCACCCGGAAGGCCACAGGCAGCCAGTGCAGCTCGCGCAGCAGCGGCGTTACATGGGAGCGACGAGNGTGTCAGCCGTGGATCCAGGAGGACACCCAGATTGCGTACCCTCTCTGAGGGAGCCAAAGTTTCGCCCCCTATAGTCAGCGACGGAGTCAGCTGACTATGCCTGGGAGCCGGCAACCACAGCCACTCAGTCTTGGAAGGGTTGAGCCTGAGTCTGTTTCTCCCCATCCAGACCCGTACGGCCTCCAGGCACCGGGCCATTAATGAGAGTTAAAGCTAACACTGCTCTTTCAGTTACTTAATTCTAACCTCAGCTATTGAAGGAATGAAGATCAATACTGTCTTTACTGTTATCAATATCACTATTAAGCTAAAATCCACTTCATGTGTTGATTCTTCAATAGAGGACTTTCAAATGAGATTTAAAGTGAATACCTTTGGATTCCCCACATGCGTTGCAGCGCTTTCCCCCCTGCCTCATCCGTGTATGATCAGCTGAGGTATTTGCAGGATCATTCTAGGTTTGTCCCACCGTCCGCGCCGGGTGAGCGGTTGCTCGTCCTGCTTCTCCTTCCCTCAGGTCGTGTCGTTCTCCTCCGTTCGTCATTCTTCCCCCCCCATGGGCTCGGCAATCTGCCATATATCCAGTCTCCTTTTATCCACATGGGCCATATAGTTGTTGCCTTCTTTGGCCCCCCTCCTTGCGAGCATGGCATGCGTTTTGGATTGCTCCTCATGTGATTTCAATACTTGGTATGCTGGAGGTAGCTCTATATGCCAGGTGATCGAACATGCATCTGAAAGCCAGCCCTCCCTGAGCAAACGGCCTCCTTTGGAGGCATCTTGGGCAATGGCTTCTGCCCCCATAAAATCAAACGAGTGGCCATTACTGATCATGTGTGTCCATATTTTCACTGTTTTAGTAATAAACAGCTGGTTTATATAATCCCAGAGTTCGAGGATTTTATGTCACTGTGTGTGTGTATATATATATAACTGATTTTTTACAGTTACAATCTTTAGTGCTTAGTAAGCAAACATGGGATCATTTTTACAAATGTCTAGAAAAACGGAGTAAAGAGTAGGAATGGAAATTGTATTATTATTAATGTTAAATATGTGAACCCAGACAACACATTGCAATTTGTACAAAGTAAGATAAAACTGCTTGGAGTAGCTATTATTGTATAATTTTCAGTGACAGGTGGCTAATTTCTATAACTTTTTTCAAAAGACAATATAAAAATATTCTAATTAAGCAAAATCCATAGTTAAAATCAATTAAACTCATGAATTCAGAGACAACATGTAACATGATACTGTGTGGTTGCTTAGGTTTTGAGACACAGACATGCACACGCACAAACGCATGATAGGACAGTATATCTAGAAAGCTCCTATTATTCAACTTTGGGGGGGGCGGGTAGTAGGTACACTCAGACTTTTGAGAACTTATTGATACTGTCAAAACAATTTTCATTGTGGGTATGGTTAATCACAAAATGCTGATTTCTCAGAAAGCAAAATTGTTGTCAGCCTTCTCTAGCCTCCCACAATATTCTTTATAACTTTGGTTTAGCTTTGGAGATTTTGTTTCATTTCTTTTCTTTCTGATCCAAAAAGTATACTTTCAAACAAAACACTGAGCTATAGTCACCCACCATTTTATTTCTGAAATGCTTTGGAGTCTATATGGGGCTAGAAATATCCATGGAAATAAATATTAGATTTAAAGTTGGTCCTTATTGATTGATTAATGGTTGATTTGTTAATTGAATGATTGTTTGGACTGTAAAACCATTTAATCTTATACTGTCTAATGAACCTTTGAAAAAGATATGTGCAACTGTCTTTTATTACTCTGGTACACTGTTTCCTTTGGTTAAGGCAGAACATGTGACTGTTGGGCATCAGAGGGTTCATATATATTTGCTTTCTGGTGGTCACCTCACCTCAATGTGGGATGAAGAAATCACCATTTACTAATCGCTATGTGGAAAATTCTAAAAATATCCAAAAGCCAGGCTAATATAGAAATCATAAAGATCAGGCATGAACTTGTACCGTAAACTGATATGCGGAATGCCTTGGGAGCCACAGCATAGAAATTTATCATGCAAAAGATATTTCAGTCTACAGAAGCAGAAGGGGCATGGGAAGCATCTCAGATGGAACCCTCCCTAGTTTTCTGGAAAGTAAAAGTAAAGGAGAGAAGAAATGCTTTCAGACTTGCAAGATTCTGTTATTCTAGCCTTACAGTAAAGGTAGTGTTAGAACTCAAGGCAGGTTCTTCTTTTTTATTGTCTGGATGACCTTGAAGGGCTGACCTTGTCATACAAGCTACACTTACAGAGTTAGAATATATTTGCAAAGAATTTAAACAGCACCAAATGTAAAAATACAAAGATAAGCTACTTATAGTCACCAAAACACACAGTACATGGTTCTTGGCCTAATTTCAAGAAGTTCTTGTTAAACCTACTTGTGTAAGTTTGTGTAAGAAAAAGAGAGAAGCTGTCAGAAATATAGTAGATTCAAGAAGTGTGTGTGTGTGTGCGTGTGTGAGTGAGTCCGTGCATGTGTATGCATGTGTGTGCACATTTAACTAAATATAGACGAATATAGAAGTTAGTCAGCCAGCTCTGCTTACCTTTTGCCTTTATTTCTCATGACTGGCACATAAAGGAATAGGGCCTTCACCACAAAACTATTTCCAATCCCTGTAGTAGAATTGGCTTTGAAGTAAACATGCATCAGATTATGCTGTTTGCATAACACAATACAATTGTACAAGTTTGCAGAATTACTTATTCACAGACTTCCTGAATGGTTGAGAAGGGCTAAAAAAAGATTGCGCAAAAGGTAAGCTGTGCCCCCTGCTTCACGGCTCTAGAGCTACTGTAATTTGTTCATTTAGGTAATCACATTTTCCTCACTTAAGCTTGGCAGGAGATCGTCTTTAAGCCAGTGACATCTAGCAATGATTTTTAGGAAGTGCACTGCATGAAACTAAGATCTGAGTTTCCATTTTCTTGGCTCATAACGATGTTATTAGTTCTTTTTTGAAGTGTGTGAAAATCATCCTAACCAATGGCTGCAACTTACTGACTCCTCCGGGGCCTAACTTCTGCTCATCACTGTCAATCTACTGCTGTGGGTAAAAAAGAAAAAAGAAAAGAAAAGAATGGTTCTTCTGGACCTCTACATTTCTAAAGCTTCAAACAATAAATGGCTCGAGCGAGCTAAACCGAAGCGCTTCATGCTGACAGTTGCATTTCCGCCAACTCATTGTAAAAATGGCAAGGATGCTGAGCAACAGCAGCATTTCCACTTACTTTGCTCTTAACTGCTGTTTAATGAAGATTGAAAAGAAACAACTTGCAGTTTCTAGCACCTTTTTACTTAGGGGCCTGGCAGCTCTACCCTCAGCAGCCTTAGGATCCATTTCTTACTTTGCTTTCCTCTTCCCTGGAAATTAGAAAGGAAGGAGAGACTTTCATCCCTTCAAATATATATTTAACCCACATGGAGGAAAGAACAAGGAGATAATGGCTCATTCCAGCTTTGATTATCAAAAAAAGGTGCTTGTACCATAACAAGAACAAAAAGTTGTTTATTCTCATTAAAAGGGCTTGGGTTTTTTTCCTTGAGTGCTTCTAAAGCAGTCTACTGTCATTTTTCAAGCAGATAATTTTGATAGTGCTCCTTTCATTCCAGAGAACTGAGAGCAGGACTGGAACCTTTGGCAAGGCAGAAAGTCATACAAATGCAGTGGGGGTGATGGTGTGAAGCAGATTGATGCGGCTTCTTTACAAAACCATCATTAAAACAAATTAGCTCTTTGCATAATAGGTAAATTACAGACAATGAATTCCTAATGACTGTTGCTGGTCCACTTTCAAATGTTGTAGTACTTCCTAGATAAGTTATACTGCATCACTCAGAAGTTTAATTCAGCACATCTAGAAATTACCAGGTCAATTACCAGGTTAGTGGTATTGTTTCAACGTTGGCACCCAGAATTCTTTAAGAAAAGGGCAATCCATTTGACCTGACTTGACAATTTCGCTATTATTATTAACAGCTGAAGAGTAGCTGCAATAAATGCTCTTAAAATAGGGTTTTTATATAAAAGAATGTAAAATACATTACTGACAATACCATTTTCCACTTTTTCCTGAGTTACAGAGAGGGCATTAGATATAACTTGTACGTTGTTTCTTCTCTGATTTTGTTTGGTGCATATATATATATCGTACCAATTCCAATTAGATTTTTTTAAAGCACTTTAGTGTTTTAAATGATAGCCTTATGAAAATATTCTTTTAGACTTGCTAATATTAAAAACATACTGCCAAGAGAAAAAAAGCTGACCCCTTTTCGCTAAAATGTTCCTACATTGTCATAACCTCAGTTTAAACGAAAATAATAAGACTGGAATCACGCCATCTCTATGGAATCAGTCTTATAAATGTAACAAATAAATAAAACATGTTAATACACTTACATTCAGCTCCTACCTTCAAGTCTATATGAAATGATTAATATTGCTATCTTTTAAAACAGAACAAATTAATATCATTCTGTTTCATTGGTAATTTTGAATGTTTATGGTTTGCAATATAGAATTATCAAGATCTTTTATATATCTTACAAGGAAAAGGGATTTTCTTTTTAACCCAGCCTGATTTTTTTTTTATAATATTTTATTAATTTTCTCATTTTACAATTAAATATTTAAAAAGCAATGTGGTGACTGGGTTAATCAATAGTTCAATAATATACATAAGTCTTTAGTATAAATCTCAAATTACAACATCAGATATTTCCTCTCTTTTTCCCTTAATATCTACTATCTCATATTAGGCTAATACAGTCCTTATTATTATCAACTAAATAAAAACATCTTTGTTACATTTATCAATAAATTTTAGCTTATACATATCTTAATTACGTTTGCATTCGATCCTTATATGCAGTCAATGTCCTGTTATTGCTTTTTTCCCAAGCTTTAATTTCCCATCAATATTCAAATTAACATTGGTTATTTATGATTTCCAAGCATTTTATATTTAGGTAACCAAAGTTTCCCTTATCTCAACTTCTTCCTTTTTCCCTTTTCATAACAAAGTCTAATATTCTAATTACACATCTTATCTATTTGAATATAGTCTTGTTCAGTTTTCTAAAAGTTATCTATTTTCCACCATATTAAACCATCTAATTAATAATACAGTATCCCCTCTAATAAGTCAAAACCATTATATGTGTTGTCTGGGTTAACCAATAAATCAGTAATATACATAATTTTTTTTAGTTTAGGTCTAATTTTTGGAAGCTCAAATACTCCCTCTCTTTTTCTAGTAATATCTGTTATCTCATATTGGGCAAACAGAATTCTTATTTTTGACTAAGTAAAAATATTGTTACATTTATCAATACTTTTTAGCCTATACATAAACTTTAATTTTCCATCAATATTCAAAAAAAAAGGGGG
This sequence comes from Protobothrops mucrosquamatus, assembly GCF_001527695.2. Taxonomy (NCBI): domain Eukaryota; kingdom Metazoa; phylum Chordata; class Lepidosauria; order Squamata; family Viperidae; genus Protobothrops; species Protobothrops mucrosquamatus. Next base: position 75,550 of record NW_015386878.1, read on the forward strand.
GGGGAACACTGTTATTTATGATTTCCAAATATTTTGTTAGGTAACCAAAGTTTCCCTTATCTCAATTTCTCCCTTTTTCTCTTTTCATACCAAAGTCTAATAGTCTTGTTACACATCGTACCTACAGTATTCTATTATAATGTTACTTTATTTTCTAAAAAATATCTATTTTCCACTGTATTCAACCCTCTAGTTAGTAATATAATATCCCCTCTAATAAATAAAAACCATTATTTTCTTCAGCCTTATTCTGACTTTCTTCCTTTGCCAACTAACCTTCCATATCAATACTTTTGAATCATCAAATAGTTCTCCCTCTATTATTATATATATTATTTGGAATAAGAAAAACCATTTGGTTAAAGTTTTTTTTTGGAAGAACAAACCCATTTGTGTTCATTAGATCGCCTCCCTATTACTTCAATTTCCCACAATTGTCCTGATAGGTTTATCTTCCATTCAATCTGTTCTTCTTCCTTTTCCTCAAATTTCTTTTGATTTTTGTAAAACGTTTTTTCCAGTTTCAGTGTTGCCACTCCCTTTTCTGATTTTTCCATTGGCTGGGTCTGTTGGTCAATTGGGTCCTCTGTCTTAGTGTTTAGTTGTTCCAATTTTCCTGTCATTTTCTGCATTGTTAGTTCTTTGGTTGTAGTCAAGATCTGGGTTTGTATATTTAAGCAGGCATCTTGTTCCTTTATGTTGCATCTTATTTTGTCACAAGCTGAAAGGATGGTTTCGTGTATTGATTTCAACATGGAAAGGATTTTTTCCTGATCTTCATCCATATTCTCTTGATAGTATGTTAAGTTGAAGACTTTAGAATCAAACGTTAAAAATAGTTTTTTGTCTTTTGTAGCTGGGTATGTGACATCTATTTCACATGTTATAGGTGGTCTTTATAGTACAAATTGTTTGTCAAGTAAGAGTTTATAGTCCAAAGTATTCCATCATCTTGTATAATAACATAAGCTTCTCATGTAAATAAATAGGAAAGCAATTCCCCAAATATACCTCTGAAAGTCAGTAGAAGTTTACATTCATAGTTCAAAGAGGCCAGATATGCCAGCCAGAAGTTCCTTCTTTGCAGCTGGGTTTTTTACAGGTGGTAACTGTCAAGGTCAAGGAAATTCTTTCTGGAGTCTGGGCTTCAAGCTAAGTCTCTTTTAGGCAATAACAAATTGTAATACCATACTTCGCCACAAGATGTCACTGATGCCGTTTAAAGCTTTTTAAGTCCAAAATTTTTATAATAGTTTTTCAAGTCTTATTTCTTTTTTTAGATAAAAAAAAACAAGCATCTCCAATGAGAAAATGAACACTTTTAGTCCCCAAGTTTCAAAAGAATATATATTCAATTAGATTAAAATTGTTCTTATAGTTGCTCTGTTTACCCTGGGTAGTTAGTTGCCGCTTTTCTTAGAGGGTGGGGTAGAAATTCCCTTCCCTCTCTTCTCACAGGGGGAAAGATATTTTGGACAGCTTTTACAGGAAAAAATACTTAAAATCTTAAAGAGAGGATCAGATCTCACCCTGTTTCATCCACGTTGCTTTAACAGTACTTGGTGATGATTTTGACTTCGGCTGCCAGCAGCTTAGTGACGGGCCATATTGGTATGGCCGGTCTTTCCCATGCCAATTTGGAGGGCTTCCCCAGATCAAACGGAAGGGCTGCCACCCTCCTGTGATCAAATGGGGGCCCCCTCCTTGCTTGTCGTTCGACCCTTTCCAGGGTCCCCCAGCGGAACGAATTCGGATGCAAAAGATGGAGCTCCTCTTCCTGCGTCCACTGCGCCGCAATGGCAAACCGGAAGTCAATCCAGCCTGATTTTTATTTGTTTTCCTTTACAGGTTGTACTAAAATATTTTAGAAGCCTACAGAAAAAAACATACTGCTGTTCATACTATTTGCTAGCTTTCAAATATTGCTTGCAAAAATATATTGAAAAGCGAAATAGATTTTACAGTCTAAAATGGCTGGTTCTAGTATGTCTGTAAATTTAGAATACAGGAAGTGACATCGCCAATCTCATACTGGATGGTTTTGAATTGCACTCATCTGCGGCATCATGGTATAGTATCAAGTATATTGCTTTTAGACGTCTGGTCCCTAACATCAATTCAAAGCCGTTATTATTCCAGCTTTGTTTCATATATTTTCTGATAAGAAGAAGACACAGAAGGTATGGCACTAAAATAAGAGCCTTCAAATGAAAAGCAATGTTATGTAGTAAAATGTTTGCTTTAAAAAAACCTCATCTAAAAACATTTGATTCAAATTTGAGGATCAAACCTCTCAACTGCTTATCAGAAAGGTAATCATTTGGCATCCTACTAACTAGTGACTGGTTGAATAAGCCACAACCATGTTCACACAAGACAGGCACATCAGAATAATCACATACACATTATGATGTCGTCACACAAATAACACAGAGTAACAGAGTTAGAAGAGACCTTGGAAGTCTTCTAGTCTAACCTCCTTCTCAAGCAGTAGACCCTAGATCAGAGGTGTCAAACTGCTGGCCCGCAGGCCAGATGTGTCATGCCAAAACCGTGCCCACCCCATTGCCAGCAATGGAGAAAAAGTTGTGATACGTTGAGACGTCACGTGATGTTGAGAGTTTGACACCCCTGCCCTAGACCATTTCAGACAAATGGCTGTCCAATCTTTTCATAAAACCTCCATTGATGGAGCATCCACAATTTTTGAAGGCAAGTAATTTCCACTGTATCATGTCTGACCCACATATGTAAATTGCCTATCTTCTTTTCCTTAGTAGCTGAAGTGATAGCTGTACAGTTGTTCAGAAATGACTAAGAAAAGTAATTGTGGAGTGCATGGGAGTGCAATGTCACATCTGGCTACAACTTTTTACAGCGGTTGTGTCTTTACCTGGGTTTGTGTGACTCCTCAGATATCCTGAAGCACCTTGCTGAAATTGACTTTGAAGCATTGCACATATTCAGGCTGTTACTCCTATTTTATTTTTCAGGAATTTTATTCTAATTCCAGGTATCGTATTCCAGGAGCATACTACTACATTCTATTCTGCATATTCAATGGCTATTTCAATTTTTAGGATTATAGTTTAACTTTTCTTGTAAATCCTTTAGTATTATTTTGTAAGCATTACTATTTAGAGATTAACATCAACATTTTGTATTGTTTACTAATAAGACCATTAATAGAGAGGACATTATTTCTACCTTTCTTTTTCATTTCTAATTTCTATTATCCTTTTCTATCATATATAATCTGACCTCTCAGCAGCTATCTGTGTGCCCTTAATTCTGCCAGAACTTAATTCTTCAAAACCTTGACAATTATTTAAACCAATTTTTGCATAATGTAGACATGATATTTCTCTATGAATGCAAGGCACGCATTGTAGAAAAGTCGCACAGAGCCTTTTGTATGAGTGTTCATACCCTTATAGTTCTATTTTTATATATCTAAAGTTGTTTGATATTAAAGCCTATTTGAAGGTTTCCCCCAAGATAGCATGCTGAGCGTGGACAATCCTTTTTCTCCTGCCAACAAACAGCTGATTATGCTGCCAAAGCTGATTATTTGGCAGCTTATGCTCTCTAAATTTGAATTGAAGCAACCCAAGTCAAGCATCAGATGACTGTGTATCTTCAAAGAAGAGAGATCTTGATGACCTCAATTCTTTGTAGGAGCGATCAGATGGTCAGGTCTTTTATTATCTTTTCCCCTCACTGTTTGGGATTTTTTAAAGCACACCTAGGTTTCAATTGCATTTTTTAAAGCTTTTCTTACCATTGTTTACACTTTAGTCAACTGGTTCAATGCTGATCTATCCTATAACCCAGGGGTGTCAAACTGCCGGCCCGTGGGCCGGTTTCATCATACCAGAGCCGCGCCCACCCCATTGCCGGCAATGGTGAAAAAGCTCCGATATGTTGTGCAACATCACATGACGTCGCGAGTTTGACATGTCTGCTATAACCCCTTGCTGGATTTTTGTAAACTTTTTCATTTTCTTACTGTTTACTTTAGAACCATTTTCACTTTTGCTGCAAGGAAGTCAGTGGTGAAAGGATTCTTCATAGCAAAAGCTATTTGATTGATTTACATCTATACTGGATTTTACTATAAGGATTTTGTTTTTAGGTTTTTTTTTAAAAAAAACCCTCTGGTCTCTTTTAAAACTTTTGATGGGAAAATACCTTTTTTTAAAATCACCTTTTATTTTGAGAAATTTTATCTTTACTTCTTTCTGTAGACATTTCGTTATGTTATATCAGCTTCTATTGTCCTTGAAAGGAACAATTTGCCTTCACAATGTCTATAAAAAGAGATAAAGCTCTCTGGGAAGCTTTTGAAAAAAACCCTCTCATTAATTTACAAGTTTTATTCAAAAACTTTAATAAAAAACTTGATGGGCCAGCAACAGTTTTGAATTAATCCCATTTTCATGAAAATGGGCCATAATCCATGCAACTCCGATTAGTGTAATCTATATTCATTCCAATAGCGCTTACAAATCTTATTATGTCATTTATTCAGCGTTCCCATATATGTTAGCAGATGACCGAGATCTCAATTACCTTCATGACTGAATAAGTTTAAAGCATCTTTAAACTTGGAGCATTTTTCTCTTTTATTTGGCCAAGCAGAACTCAACCAAAACCTCAGTTTTTGGGCTATTGATAAAATTTCACTCTATTCCTGCTAATGAAGCTGATATGGCAGCTATAGCAGATCTGTGATTCTAGCAGTTCATATCATCAATATTATAAATATTTTTTCTTAAAATGTGCTGCTAAACATTCTAGGTACTTGCAATTTTTTATAATTTCTTTTTTTATGAATATAAAAAAATCAACAGATATCAAATTGAAATCAGCATAAAATAGTAGTTTAATGATCAACAGTATAGCACTGGCAATAGAAAATAATTATAGTACTTGTTAATAAGGATGCCATAATAACTTTGATGCTCCTATTTATGTGCATGAACAGCCCAAATCGTGCTTTGCAATATCTTATACTTAGCTAACTTAATGAATTTGGTTTCTACCCTAAAAATAGATGAAGTACTATATTGTTCCAATCTTAGGCATTGTGAAAATGGCAAGGCTCTCTTCTTCACCATCACCACTAGATCCCAAGGACATAGAAAACCCAACAGATTTACACATTTTTTTCCAAATTAATGAAACAAAATTCCTTCATTAATTGCTGATTAACACAACTGTAGTATATTTGTCTATATATCAATATTTTTTCTACATTTTTCATAAGATAAAAAGTTATTTTGTATAAAAGTTTATTTTGTTCTTAAAATGAGAGGTGCCCCTTTAATTGGGGAGGACACGCTGGTGGATAAGATTTTCATATTTTCCCGTACAAAATTGCGTTGTTGTACTGTTGCTGATGTCATGTACGTATTCCTGCAAATTACTTTTGCTGAAGAAGTGGGTGGGATAGTCTTTGGGAGTAGACCATTAATTTCATACATCCATTGCATTGCTGCTGTCTGAAAACATAGAAGAAAAGTTTCAATAAAAGTTTATCATTTGTTACATGAAGCATACACAGCTATCTGGCACAATGTCTGTAATTAGGTCTTTCAATGTTTTCCATGCGGGGGTGCTACACTGTTGAAACTGCACCATACTGGAAAGAAAGCATTACCATGCATAGTAAGAAAGGATATTTTGTTTTATGTACTAAGAGCAGCATGTTCAAATACGCACACTGTCTAGCACCCCAGGTAATCTATGCACTTGTTAATGTGCCACAGTTTGGAATTCTGTTTCAAGGAGATAATTGCACAGTAGGAAGTACACAAAACTAACAAATAAGGTGCTGGCTTTATTTATATCCCAGTGATTATTGGGGGCTAAGCACAAGAAATAGCATAAACTTTTAGTGTCTTAGTTTGGGTTAATGAGTTATCTCATAATATAGCATAGAAAAAGCAAACGGCGAGTAGTTTATCCTGGAAACTTCCGTATTTGGGACATATGGATATATTGTACCAATATAAAATCTACAGCTGGCAAAGAGCAAGCATTGTTGTTTGTATTAGGATTGAACAGCTTTTCCAGTGTTTGTACACATTGCATAAGATTCTTACTATAAGAACAGGTGGAGTAGTTATGTTACAACATTAAAACAAGATTTAAAATAAAAACAAGGTGCAAGACCACATCAAGTTTAGAATGTTTTCTAAATGCTAAAGTAACTAATTAGAGTTGGTAGAAACAAGATTATTTAATAAACATTTAATGTTATCTTATGTAAACATCATCAGAAGATGAATCACCTTTTGTAACCAGCTTTTATTAAAAAAGAAGCAAAGCACTGTGGTTTTGCAACAAAGAGTAGCCTGATTCCAAGTTTTTTTTCATAACACTGTACTAGTTGTGTCTCATAATATTATATTGTAATTTACCATTATATCCAATTGCAATCAATGCAAGAGATCCATATTTATATTGTTTCCATTCCTCCCCAATGGTGGTCACAGAAGCTAATGCTGTTGATTATTTCTTAGACACTGGATTTTATCCAATGTCCAAGAAATATGAGATACCATGGAGTTCATCCTATTTCATTTACTGTTTAGCATTTGTATGAAGATCATAAGAGAGCAATCCATATTTAAGCACAATAATTCAAAAGACTTGGAAGAATTTTATCTGGCATCTATATAGAATCCAATTGTCTCCACAGTGGTGGTAGGAATAAAAAAAAAAATTAAAAGCAGCTGCAGCAGTGCCAGTGAAATCTTAATCCTAAGTAGTAGGCTAAGTAGTTATATTTCATATATTAAATTTAAAGTACATTTTAACACTTGGATTACAGTGATTAGTGATTGCGATATCAAAATAAAGATCTGATCAGTTGCAGCAATTTACAATCTAGTGTACACATACACACACATAGACACAATTTCTTTCTTCCTTTCCTTTGAACGCAGAGTGGTGGCAGCAGCCAGGGACTTCTCATTTTCACACATCCCACTGCCACTGCTGCCACCACTGCTGCGGAGCTCCAGGTCAAAGCAGTTGGGGACCGCAGCAGCAGAGGTGGGCAGCAGAGAGGTGGCAGTGGCTGGAGGCATCTCATATTAAAAACGCCAGGGAATTTCTAGAACTCTGGCATTCTGACAAATTAGCCATCAATAAACACATAGATGTTAACATCTATAGACTATGCAAAAGAGACTATCACCCAGCCCAAAAAGGAACAAAAAGACCTAACCACCTCTCCACCAGAATCAGTACCCAGATGAGCATAAGTTAACTCCAAGATCATCAGACCAACAATCAAGTAAACAATACGCCCAATCAAGGAGCTGCCAAACAAGCCAACAGTTAACAGCCAACCAAAGAATCTCTAAAACCACCCACACCAACATTGTCAGGGCAAACCACTAGAATATAAACTGAAAGCAAACCCAACTCCTTACTAGCATTGATGATGTTACCTAGATTGGGTAATGAAATGTCTGCAAGAAAACAACCAAGTTCAGAGTGCACTAAAGACCTCTTAAATCTTTTTCTGCTGTGGTACCTGCTCTCTGGAATATCATTCCACATTATCTTAGAGTTGGTCCAATCCTACTGGCTTACATGAAATCTTAAAAATCTGGCTGGCTGAGCCTGGGGCTCAGATTATGTGGTTAAAACCATATCTTGGTTATGTTGATATTTGTTGATTTTATCTCAGCTCCTTTATTTTTTGACTGAATGTTATTTATGAAGTTTTTGCCTGTTTTATTCACTGTTACCCAAAGTTATATGTTTGAGATGGGAAACCATATAAGTTGAATAAATAAATAACATTTGCCTCCAATTTTGTGTTGGTATTGCTATTTTAATCTGTAGGGTTTGGCTTTAATAGCTGGCTATCAACCACTGTTAATGCCATGTAAACTGCAATGGTTTACCAGGGTCAATATTTCTTTTTGATCCTAGACATATATATTTGTGTATATGTACAAAATTATAAGAGTTGTCTTTTTATTAAAACATGTAAAGATAATTGGGTGAGGAAGTTTACTAAAACATTATGTGGGATGGCTAAATTTTTAAACTATTTTAGACAAAAGCTACTTCTGAAATAAATATAATTTTACTGATAGTTAGCACAGGGTCTTACTATTTAATATAATATTACAAATCATTAATATTAATATTAAAATTATTTAATATTTAATACAATTTAATATAATTATTTAATAAGGTTCTAAGTCTTTTTTTGGATATCTGCCAAGAATCACTTTGGACTGCAGCCAGATACAAATAGAATAAACAAATGAATGTACAGTATATGGTATTGAGTGACAAGATACAAATCAGGCATTTGAAATCATTCTGAAAACATTCTGAAATGTAGGAGTCTGAATTTCTAATGTTCTATTTGCTGTTTAGAAATATGTACACTTCTACATTTTTTCATCTTTGACACAGGCCACTGTCTTTCTACAGGCATTTATAGCCAGAGCACTGCTTCCTTAAAAAAAATGGGTATGTGTGTGTGGGAGGGGTGAAAGGTGGGAAGTAAAAGTGGATGGATGAAAAAAAAACAAAATCTTCAAGCCAATCTAAGGAAGCTTTGGAAGAGTAGATGCTGTAAAGGTAGCACCAAGCACAAAACCTTATGCTTGGTCAAATATGCCTCCCATGATTAATAATAATAATAATAATAATAATAATAATAATAATAATAATAATAATAATAATAATAATAATAATAATAATAATAAAGTTGGAAAGGACCTTGGAGGTCATCTAGTCCAACCCCCTGCTCAGGCAGGTAACCCTATACCATTTCAGACAAATGGCTGTCCAGTCTCTTCTTAAAAACTTCCAGTGTTGGAGCATTCACTGCTTCTGGAGGCAGGTTGTTCCACTGGTTAATTGTTCTAACTGTCAGGAAGTTTCTCCTTAGTTCTATGTTGCTTCTCTCCTTGATTAGTTTCCATCTGTAGCTTCTTGTCCTGCTTTGGAGAATAGCTTGACTCCCTCTTCTTTGTGGCAGCCCCTGAGATATTGGAAGACTGCTATCATGTCCCCCCTCGTCCTTCTCTTCATTAAACTAGACATACCCAATTCCAGCAACCGTTCCTTATATGTTTTTGTTTCCAGTCCCCTAATTTATTTATTTTATTTATTTATTTATTTATTTATTGGATTTTTTACCCCGCCCTTCTCCTTGCGGACTCAGGGCGGCTAACAGCCTGATAAAAACAAATACAAAAAATACCAAAATACTATCATTAAAACATAATTAAAAGGAAATATTAGATTGGCCTTTGTTATTTTAAAATTATATTTAAAACCCCGCTAAAAATTACCCCTTAGGCCAGTCCTGCTNGCTTTGAAGGTGATAATCAACACCTTGAAGCGCACCCGGAAAGCCACCGGCAGCCAGTGCAGCTCGCGCAGTAACGGTGTTACATGGGAGCGACGAGTCCCTCCCAACACCGCCAGCGCGGCTGCATTCATCTTTGTTGCTCTTCTCTGTATTCTTTCTAGAGTCTCAACATGTTTTACATCGTGGTGACCAAAATTGGATGCAGTATTCCAAGTGTGGCCTTACCAAGTCATTGTAAAGTGGTATTAATACTTCACGTGACATTGATTCTATCCCTCCATTAATGCAGCCCAGCACTGTGTTGGCTTTTTTGGCAGCTGCAGCACACTGCTGGCTCATATTTAAGTGATTGTCCACTAGGACTCCGAGATCCCTCTCATAGTTACTACTATTGAGCAAGGTACCACCTATACTATACCTGTACATTTGGGTTTTCTTGCCTAAATGTAGAACCTTACTTTTTTCACCATTGAATTTCACTTTGTTAGATAGCGCCCAGTGTTCAAGTCTGTCCAGATCCTCCTGTATCTTAAGCCTATCTTCTGGAGTGTTGGCTATTCCTGCCAGCTTGGTGTCGTCTGCAAATTTGATGAGTTTCCCATCTATCCCCTCATCCAAATCGTTGATGAAGATGTTGAAGAGCCCTGGGCCTAGAACAGAGCCCTGGGGCACCCCACTACACACTTCCCTCCATCTAGATGCAGTTCCATTGAGGACCACACGCTGAGTACAGCCGGTCAGCCAGCTACGAATCCATCTGGTGGTGATGCTGTCTAACCCACATTTTTCTATCTTATCATGTAGTAGGTTGTGATCTACTTTATCAAATGCCTTACTGAAGTCCAAGTAAATTATATCCACAGCATTCCTCTGGTCCACTAATTTTGTCACTTGGTCAAAGAATGCAATAAGATTTGTCTGGCATGATCTGTTTTTGACAAACCTATGTTGGCTTTTAGTAATGAGTTTGTTTGCCTCTAGGTGTTCGCTGATTCATTGTTTGATTATCTTTTCCAGAATCTTCCCAGGTATTGAGGTCAGGCTGATAGGCCTGTAATTTCCTGGATCCATTTTTTTTTCTTTTTTGAAGATGGGAACTACATCAGCTCTGTTCCAGTCCTCTGGTAGTTCCTCAGTGCTCCAGGATCTTTGAAAAATATAGTTCAGTGGTTCTGAGATCACATCTGCCAGTTCCTTGAGAACCTTGGGGTATAGTCCATCTGGTCCTGGTGATTTCAACTCGTCTTGGCTGGACAGGTGCTCACTTCCCCTAACTTTCTATTCTGTTTTTTATGGCACTGTTTTTGATAGGTTGGACTGTTTTTTCCCTCACAGAATTAAAAAAAAAAAGATGCAAAAAATGAGTTAAGTAGTTCTGCTTTCTCCCTGTTGCTTGCCACCTTCTTGCCACTTTCCCCCACTAATGGACCAATCATTTCCTTAACTTTTTTCTTGTTTTTTACATGTTGAAAGAAGCTTTTTTTGTTATTTTTTACTTTGGTCGCAAGCCTTAGTTCATTTTGAGCCTTAGGTTTCCTCACTTCATCTTTGCAGACTCGGGCTATTTGCTTATATTCTGTCTTAGTTATGTGCCCCTCTTTCCATTTTTTATATTGTCCTTTTTATCTTTCAATTTATCAGAGAGTTCTTTATGCAGCCATGCTGGTTTCTTTTGAGAGTTGTTATTTTTCCTCTTTGTTGGTATTGTGCTAGACTGGGCTTCTATTATCTCGCTTTTCAAAATTTCCCAAGCTGCTTGAGTTGTTTTCCCCTGGATGATTCTCATTCACGGAATCCTTCCCAAGCCCTCTCTAAGTTTATTGAAATTAGCTCTCTTGAAGTCCAAGACTCTAGTTTGACTGTGTTCTATTGCTTGCGCTTCCATAATGTTGAATTCCAATATTGCATGATCACTACCTCCCAAGGTTCCTGTGGCTTACACACCTTCCATCATTTCATCTCTGTTAGTGAGGATTAGATCCAATATGGCTAATCCTCTAGTTCCCTTCTCTACTTTTTGGGAGACAAAGTTGTCTGCTAGGTTTGTCAAGAATCTGTTTGATCTTCCACTTGGTGCAGAGTTTGCTCCCAGTTGATGTCAGGATAATTAAAGTCCCCCATTACTATTGTGATGTGCTTCCTACATACCTTAGTTAGCTGACCAGCAAAAAGTTCATCTATTTCCTATTTGGTTGGGCGGCCTATAGTGTACACCTATGGCAATGTCATTTTTCCCCTTTTTATATTGACCCAAATGCATTCAAGACAGTTTTCATCATTGTTGTGCTCTATTTCTGTAGAGATGTAGTTATTTCTTATATAGAGAGCAACTCCACCTCCTCTTTTATTTCATCTGTTTCTTCTAAATAATTTAAATCCTTCTAGCTGTGTGTTCCATTTGTGGGTTTCATCCCACCATGTTTCCGTAATTATAAAGGCAGTGATCTATGTTCTTGATCCTCATGCTTCTCTAGCTATATGTTGTATAGTTATGTTTAGGTGTCTGGTATCAAATACTTTTGAACAAATGAATGACCTCTTTGCAGTGTCATCAATAGTACTACTCAGAAAAAGAAAGCCAGATCATAATATTGACTATTGGTGAATTTTGTATTTTATGTGAACTCTACATACTGTACAGAGAAATTGGATCATTCTCATAGTTTGCTTTTTAATATTAAGTAGAAGACTATAGGAAGAAATATCAGTCAATTGAATTTAATTCTATGATCAATATCACCAAAATTTTACAGGTACAGTCTTATTTGAAAAACAGTTTATGTTATACTGGAGTAAAGGGAACAGCATGAATAAGCATCTTTAAAATGAGACAGTCAGTTCTAACCATATTTCAGACTTAGAAGATATGATTTACTAAAACAACTTCTTGTTTCAGGATGTTCTTCCTCCCAGAATCTATGTACTGTACAGTTTTAAAATGTCACTTTAATTATGTTAATATTGGTATGCTTTTATCAGTGGCTCTTTTTTAACCTCGTTAGGAAAAAAAAACTTAAATCACCTCTCTGTTCTTCTAATTCAAGGAAGATTTGTTTATATAATAATTCTGGTTTGTCTTTGTGTGTGTGCATGTAATAACTTCCAAGCAGTTTATGATATTGGTTTCTTCTGAGGGAATAAAATTTCACAGCTGGTGAAAGAAGAGTCACCTTTATTTTTTTTTTAAAAAAGCTAACATTCTCCAATTTTAAGACATATGGAAGAAAAACCCTCACAGAATTAAAAAAAAAAGCAGCATGCATGGAAGCTGTGGTTTCAAATATTCCCTTATGTTAAAATAAAGTAAAAACTCAGTCTAATATACCCCCATTTATATAGGATTTTGGATGAAATGGGCAAATTTCCATATTGATATCTCTTTAAATGTCCACTAGATCTCAAGTTGTCTGGAGAAGGTATTTACATTTACCTTACATTTACATTAAATTTATTCTATTTCCACCAGTTTGCATTGGAATTTGCAATGAGCAATGTCATTACAAGTAGTCCTTGACTTATGACCACAATAGAGACCTCTTGTAAAGATTACTTGTAAAAATTGTCATTAAGTGGTGCTGTCATAAATGAGGCATTATGTGACCATGATTTGAAACATTCTGTCTCAGCTTCCCTTTTGACTTTGCTTGTTGAAAGCTGGCTGGGGAAGATGCAAATAGTGATCACATGACCACGGGATGCTGCCACCAATGTAAATGTGCAACAGTTGACAAGCACCAAAATCATGATCACATGACTGCAGGGATGCTGCAACAGTTGTAAATGCGAGGACCAGTTATAAGTCATGTTTTTCAGCACAGTTGTAACTTCGAGTGGTTGCTAAACAAGGTTATAAGTTGAGGACTATCTGTACACAAATTATTTAAATTGACCCAAATGTTATTTGCATTTGTATATTAAAAATGTCACTAGTAAGAATGACATTTAACAAACATGTAGGTTTTCTTGTAATACAATGAAAAAAATATATTTACATTTCATAAACTGATTTATTTTCTTATGAACTTACAAACAATTCTGCAAGTACAGCATGAAAAATGAATATAATTAGGAACAACAAACTAAAACTTTTCTCGGTTGCTTTTATATAGTAAAGCATGAAAATTTAAGTATAGAAATATTGTCTTCATATTCATCAGGGAGGAAAAATATCCTTAAATCTGCAAGTCTGATATCAAGAATCTCATTTTTAGGGCTCACCTGTATTACCAGTGTTGCTTTGTGTTTTTTGCTGTACATACTGGGCTTGAATCCAACAGTAATGCAGGTTCCAGCTGTGTCAAGTGGAAGAAGCTCCCCAGCCTGAGGAGATACAGTGAATTCAGGATCACTGCCTGGTAGAAAGTATGCTGTGTAAGGCTCTGGGTACCTAGTGAACAGCAAAGAAAAATAAATTGCCCAACAGTTAGCATAATGCCACAAGAATTCAAAGTAATTTGTGTTCTGCTATAGGATATCAGCAATTAAATATTAATACTATCACATAGCATCCTGTTAGTCACCTTGTTTTTCTTCGCCATGTCTGATTTTCCTGAAATATTTGTGGAATAGTAAGAGAACGACTGCTTTGGCAAAAGGAAGTGCAATATCATGGCAGTATGTCATTTGCATGATGAAATCTTTATTTATATATTTATTTAAGAAAATATATATGGCCGCACAACTGATTCTCAGTGATTCCGGGCAGCTTATAAAAATAAAAATCTCATATATAAAACAACAAGAAGTGATAATCCCCCATCCCCCCAGCAATGGCAACAAAGTCAAATAAGCCACTTTATGGGCTCCATCCCACTCTGGGTTGCCCAGGCCCTTTAGCAAAAGCAGGTCTTCAGGGCTTTGCGAAAGAGGGGGCCAATCTTATTTTTGCAGGGATTATGTTCCAAAGGAAGAGAGCTACTACAGAGAAGGCTTCTTCTCGGTCCCACTAAATATAAATCCTTAGGAGAACAGACTCGTAGCATACCTGCAGGTATGGTAGATGTGACTGGGAGAGGACGGGATTTCAAATAACCTGTTCCCAAGCCATGTAGGGCTTTAAAGGTGACAACCAGCATCTTGAATTGAACCTGGAAGCAAATCAACGGCCAAAGCAGCTTCCCGCGAGAGAGGTGACACATGTACATACTTAGGCCTGCATAAAACCACATGGACTGCTGCATTTTAAACCAATTGGAGCTTCTTGATACATTTGAAGGACAGCCCTATGTATAGCACATTGCAATAATCAAGATGGGAGGTGATTACAGCATGAGTAACTATAAGCAGGGATTGTTGGTCCAGGAAAGGGCATGACTGGCGCACAAGCTGCAGTTGTGCAAAGGCCCTCCTGGCCATGACTGCCACCTACTCCTCAAGCAAGAGTTGTGAGTGCAGAAGAACTCCTAGATTATGTACTGGGTCTGTCTGTCTGTTATTATGTAAAAGAAATAAAGTGACCTTATTTGCATCACCTATCTTAGTGCAAATGATGTAAATTGCCAGAGATGTCCTAAAATTAAGGTAAAATCTATGCATGATGAAATCTTTATTTATATATTTATTTAAGAAAATTTATACGGCCGCACAACTGATTCTCAGTGATTCTGGGCAGCTTATAAAAATAAAAATCTCATATATAAAACAACAAGAAGTGATAATCCCCCATCCCCCCAGCAATGACAACAAAGTCAAATAAGTTCAAGCTCTCCACTCCATTCAGATAGCCACAAAAGTTTCTGCTATTTAGGAAGGATATTAGAAATTTGGCTACTTGCAGCTGAAACCTGATAAATGGGTGTCTAATAAATTGAAATTTCACTGTATCCCCCATTCTATTACCAGATTATATAAATGCACTGTACTAATACTCTCAAGAATATATTGTTAAAATATATTTCAGTTTTTAATTATATCTTCTGAACAAACTAGATATCTAATCTCTTCTATATAAAATCTAATAACATAAAAACACAGTTGATTGTTGATTAGCATTCACATGAAATCCATCCAGAGCCAAATGAATTATATCAGGAAACAGAAAATAAATTTACACGTGCAAAAAACTGACTTACAATCATTTGTTTAGTGATCATTCGAGGTTATAATGACACTGAAAAAAGTGACTTATGACCGTTTTTCCTAAGTCGAGGGCTACCTGTATTACTCCTCTTCCCATTTTTTCCCCTGTAATATTCTTGTGTGATTGATAAAATTGAAAGACCCTCACTGGACCAAGCCAGGGTTTTTAACCTAACCTGATGAAGAAACTAAAATGACCCTCAACAAATAAGCCTGAGAAATAATGGGTAAGTTTGGACACCAAATTGAATAAAAAGAAACTGGCCATATTATTGTTTAGCAATGTGGAAACCAGGAAAGCAGATGGCCAACATCAAATGGAAAATGTGATAATTTAGTGAGGCTGAAGGAAGACTTGAATTGAGGTTTATAGAAACTACATCCATCACTGTTACACCCATTGGCAGGTTTTCTTTAGCAAATAGAGATTCCTCCATACTTTTTATGTAGAACTTTTCTAATTGCATCCCTCCTCTCCATTTATTTTGTTGAAGTGATCTGTGATAGCACATTATCTTCAGAGAATGCTCTCATATGCTTTGAAATATCAGACAAGAAACTGAGAATTAACATAAATCAGAAATTCTAGGCTGATTTTATTACACCTGAAATAAATGATCCACTAACTAGCATGAGAGACCTGAACTTAGTTAAAATGGAAAATGTGTGCCATTGTTTCAATTGAAATTGACATATTTTATTTCTCAGTTGTACTGTGCTGACTGTACAGTTCAAGGTGTTTCGTCTTTTACTTACTGGTTGAGTGGGCCTAGGGACAGTTGGCATATAGAAAATAATATCTATGGTACAAAGAAATAAAATTTCCAGTCATATTGTAAAAGGAAGAAGCTAAACTGTTCTTCTGGAGTTACAGGATTGAACAGTGTTTTTTTTCATGTACTGATCTGCAAATTGATTGTGGCATCTGAAAATGTTTAGTGTGATAGCTTCTGGCAAAACCTTCATAAAACATTTATTCAGCACAGGTAAGGAGGCAGCAACTAAGGAGCAATAAAAATGTCCTACATTCAGTGTCCTAAACATAATATTTCATTCACTAGTTCACACTGCGGGAGAGGTAGGAAAATCTTAAATCTGATTAAAGAGAGGATAACATCTTTAAAAGTGGAAACAGTATTTAAACTCTATTTAATATGTTATATATGTATCAGGAAAACAGGAAAACATTATTTCCATACCAATAGCCAAGACCTTGTGAGGATCATTAACTTATATAAATAAACAAACTAGCCTTATTTGGAGGCAATGATTTTTGGGAGGAGAAATTTGAAATTTTAAGGTGGTTGAATTGAAAAACAAACAAAATAAGGGACATTTTTCTTTTGCTTCTTAGTCATCACTTTTAACCATCTATCTTATTATGCTGCTTTCAACCTAAAAGTCAAAATTCAAAGCAGCACTCTTAAACCAAAATACGATTGACTCAAACCACCAGTTCTGACAGAAGACTCAATAGGTATACAGAGATCAATGCAGTCACAAGTTTCTTGCAGAATTCCTGATCTTCCTCTCTCTCTCAGCCTTTACCAGCAGCAGTACAATCCCCAATGGCTCTTCATAAATAATCTAATCTGTTTGCAGTATATGCCAGTTTGGATGCTTTATCCCATCCCACCATTCCTTTCTGCCAAATGCCATGCCAAGAACAGCTGCTAGCTGGCCAAGATGGAATGTTTTAAAGAAATAACTATACTCAAGACAACATTCTAATCAAATCACCCAGAGCAGCAGAAAACACCCCAAAAGCATCATTTTAAATGGATGGTTTTTTGGTCCAAGTATTTCTGAAACAAACTCTCAAAACAGTGCTTTGCTCTGAGAACAGCACACAAGCAGCATCAATTTTGAACTTTAAACAGTTGGCCATGAGTGTGACTCTGCTTTTCACAGAACTGACAAACATGGCCAAATAGGAGCCAGTGAAGAGATCGGCTGCTAGGAACTCCTCTCCAGATTAAGGAGAAGACAAGGATAACCCATGTTTGACTCCTTTCAGATTCTTTCTGCAAAGAGATTGCAGTGTTCTCCAGCTGGTCTGAGAGATCTGGAGACCTGGCAAATATTTATCTTGTCTAAGCCATGTTTGAAGTCTTTTAAAGAGAAACTGAGTTTGCTTGCTTCCTCTCTTAATTACTTGCTTATTACTTCCATGAAAACTTGAAAATAAGGTGCTGCTGCTGCTGTAAAAGTTCTATTGATTTCCTATCAGGGAGATGTGAAACATTTATTCTAAATCATTTTCAAAGCATTCACAACCCTAGCAATGAAAGTAAAATCATCTGACTTCTGCTCTTTAGCTATGCAACTAAAATTATTTTCAATACTGAAAAAGCAAAATTAATAATTTTATTCCAAGATGAAGAAAAATATTGGTGTATCTATCTGTGCTGACTTATTATAGTAGTATAACAAAGTACAAATGTCAATTGGCTAATTAAAAGGGAGGGATGGGGAAAACACTTTCCAAATGCAATAAGATTATTTTCTAATTTCATTTTACATGAAATGGCAAAATCAAGGTTGCACCATAGCCCTTTTTATAAATATTTTATTATACCTTTTCTGAGAACATTAAATCTCTCACCACTATCAACCCTTAGCAGTAGATTATAGCATTCACAGGGCAATTGCTTCATTTTTGTGATCTAAAATAGACTACTCCACTGAAGTGGACATCTTGAAATTGTAAAGAAAGTTCTGCTTTGTTTTGAAGAATCCTCTCCAATGAGTCAAGAGAGACAACTGTGACAATGTCCCTCTCACATACACAGATGCAAGAAGTCAACTCTACACAGAAAATCAGTTATAGCCAAGAGCATCCTTTGGAAGCAATGATGGTAAAATTTCATCTCTCTCCTCTCTTTTCCAAGAACTTCCCTCCCTTAGTCATTTGCCCAGATTGATAGGAAATAACAAAGGATAGAGAAATGATACTGCAAAGATAGAGTTTTGCTGAGAGCCACACGCTTATCAATCTTTCATGGGGGAATGTTCCAAATTTTGCCCCTCATTCCTACATACATTAATATATTCTGTAGTCAGAAAGTGTCTTTATCAATGTTTATGAAGGTAGGGATAAGCTCCAGGAGAGACAGGTGGCCTTTTAATTTCATTACTTGCTGTGAAGATTTCAAATCAGTTTTGTGAAACAAAATCAGAAAATCGCAAAACCATTATTCCATGCAATCCCTGGAATTTACACACTCTACTCGTTATGCAACTTTACTCCCTGGCTTTTCAAATTCAGCCCTACATAGTGTAATTGGGCAGCACAATATTCCATAGGCTGAATTTTTAGAGTCGTGTGAAGGCAGTGGCAGCTAAAGCCGCACTAGTAATTCTTGAGCCTAGATATAATTTCAAGTCAGAAAAAAACCTTGCCTATTCTCTGAGACAGTATTTTTGGTCTTTATTTTCCCCCAGAAACTGGCTTAGGAAAATATCAGCTTCCTTATCATAATTTGATTAAATTGTCAACATCATGACTGTCTGTTTCATATACTTATTTATTATACTGAAATTCTCACTGCCTTTTGAAAGGTCAGAGCAGTCTTTAAAGCAGTCTTTCTCAGGCTTAGCAGCTTTAAGATGTATGGATTTCATACTGGCTGGGGAATTCTGGGATTGCCAAGTTTGAGGAAAAACTGATGTAACTGAAACTGAACCCCTGTAGACTCGTTATATTGTGAAATTTTTGATGGGCCTTGCCTGATGTGCCAATTTACTTTGAATCTTACTGCTCCAAAGTAAATAACACAAATACAATTTTGTCCTATTTTATCTGGACCAGTAGGGCAAGCATTCTCTGTTGGCCCACCTCCTCTTGAGCTCTTGGCATTTTCCTTCCCCCCTGAAGTGAAAGAATTATAGCAATTTCCCAATCCCCTCCCATTCTTGTATAATAATTGGAGAGGAGGGTTTGCTCATTGTACAATCACCAGGTTTTCAAGGTGGTTGTTTTGAAGATAACACAAGGAAAAACTCTCTGTGCCCTGGCTTGACCTCCTTAAGAAAAGCAAAACATAAATCTAATAGTAAGCTAAAAATTAAAAACTACCATGGATTGGATCCTGAAGAGATTCAATAACTTAACAGCTACAGCAATTGTTAATCTGCTTTAGAATTTTATTCTGATACCATATTCTTTTCACCTATATGCTGACTTACTTGTATATGAACAACTGAAGAAAATATTCAGTGAACCATTGTACTGATTAATTTTGTCGCTTCTGCTACTTATTGATTGTCTGGGACACTACACGTTCTCTTCACGACCTGTTTTCCTTGTTACTTTCAGGGAGGAGGCTTTGTGGTATTATCCGAAGCAGAACATCCAGATTCAGTCATTCAGTCATTCGTTCCATACAGTATTAACCTTGTGAACTCTAAAGTTTCCTCTTTACGTTATGTATTCAAGATGGATAATGATTAATATTTATATGTTATTTACTGTATATGTAAGGGTGTAGGTTTATATATATGTTATATATAGCATGTTTAAATGTGTGTAATGTATTTGTACATTTTAAGAGCAAGCAACTAAATTTCATTTTTAATGTGTGCCAATGTGCCCACCGTACAAAATGACAATAAAGTTTATCTATCTATCTGTCTGTCTGTCTGTCTGTCTGTCTGTCTGTCTGTCTGTCTGTCTGTCTATCTATCTATCTATCTTATATCATGATGAAAAAGTCACTAGAGTCTAAATATCACCCTAATAAACAAATAGATAAGACATTTTGCCTTGAATATTCATACCTTGTCTGGCTTGTAAGCTTAAAGCTGACTACAGACTCCTTATTTAAACCAATTGCTTCAATATCAATAACATCATCTACTTCTGGATCTGTGACAACAAACAATATTGGAAATTTCCAAATGCCTCCTGTGCTATGCTGTAGCACCAAAGTTGCTGGATTCCTGAAAAAAAAATAAGCATACAATATTCATTATCATTAAAGGTTTAATGAAACACAAGTCAAGTCAATGATGAAGATGCAATGGAAGCTTATATTCCTTAACACATAATGCATTACACAGCTCTTTCTAAATTGGATTGTAGATATTATGTTTAGGCAGGATAGTATATTTTTTCTTACTTTGAAACAGCTGACAGCTATATATTGTATTATTTTTTGTATGTGCTTCTTTATGAAATGAAAAACCAAAACTAATTGATGCAATCTAATTCACCTTAAACCACAGTATATTTAGATNATTTAGATACTATAGTAGTTTGGTGAAGAGAAAACTATTTATAATGTGACAACAGTATAATATCCAATAACTGTATTTTAAGTTGTATTTTAAGTTCCAAAAGTAATATAACATTCTATCATAAGTTCCACATTCCATCAGAGGTGAGATTTCATTCTTAAGGAAACTATAGTTAGAAAAGATAACTCTTCCCTCCTATTCCCCTTCTGCACAACCAGGGACTGAGCTACTGAAAGTGTTTTTCAGATATAAGTTAGCTTGACGACGATTGGAGATACAGTGGAAGAAAGAATGAGAGACAATTAGCTCTCTGAGGTCATTTTTGTCAAATCTTGGCTGAAGCTGGGTTTGAATTCACCTATTCAAATTCAAATCCAACCTGAAATATAAACAGTAATTCCTTCTGATCATTGATTAATATATTTCATGGGATATTTAAATTCTTTTGAGAACAATGTTCACAGCAAAAACTATGTTATCCAGTGGAAATTCCAAATAGTTAGGCTCAAAATGGCTAAAATTGGTCATTTAAAAAGCAGATAAATTTAAATAGACTGCTTACATAGAGTCCTCTTTTCAGTTTAGGATTCAAGTGAATTCCATGACTAGAGACATAGGAGTCTGTTTCTAAGCATGGCAATACCAAAATGACATGCATTCTGCCCTCATGTTTTGTTAATTGCCCTGCCTTGGGATACAGGGGATAGTTCAGTACATGAACAAGAATTTTTGGTTTTTAACATGAACACGTGAATTATGTGACATTTTCCAGAGCTTATTAAATCAGAGTTTACAAGACAGTAGTATTTTGCATGTGCCAGACTCCAAATTATTGAATTAATGGATTAGAATAAACTCTTTAGTTTTATCCAAGATATAAAGGAAAATTCATGTTTCAATTCTAGTAAGTAAATTGTAGATACTATCATAAATATACCTCGTTGGTTTGTAGGGTGTAAATATTATGTTAAAGATCAAGGTCACAATTCCAGTTTTCAGATCTCGCTCTTTCTTTACCAAGTTTATAGCTATTGCAGATTTCAGCTGAGATTTCATTCTTTCAGATTCAAATTGAATTTCATACATAAATTCATCTGTTGTGGAGAATCCTGTAAAATCAAGATAATTATCCATGTAATATAAATGCATTTGGCTTTTTAAACAGCTTGAAATGTTACAGAGATTTTAATGACCAAAATAAAAAAATCAAGAAACACGATTCAATTCCCCAAAGAATAGCTAAGCACAAACAAATCTTGCATTTGCAAACCAACGTAGAGGTTTGGTTCCAATCACTTTTGGGTTTCTTCACACAATTTTTGTGTGAAAATGTCAAAACTGAAAAATCCAATACTCGTCTATAAAAGTACTGTATTTATCAAAAAGAGGAAAGGGGAAAAGATTTTTTTCAAATATTATATTTTCAGAAAAAGATAATGATTTGTATCCATATCTACACATGGAGGTCAATGAATTTGACAAAAACGTCTCTTCCAGGATATCATAGCTTAGTTGAATTACTATAACTGACAAATTAAGCTGAAGAATTACCATGTTTCCCCGAAAATAAGACCAAGACTTCTTTTCTTTTTTTGCCTGCAAAAGAGGCACCAGATCCTATTTTGGGGGGGGGGGGGTCTTTTCCACTCACCTCCAGGATTGACAGCCCTGTCCAGCCAGTCCACTTGTTCTGCACCCGAAGGAGCAGCTTCATTCTGCAGCTCGGAATGGAGCTCGGGCCTGCATTTCACAGTCAGACCTTTCTGGAACCGATAACCGAGCAATGGATTTAATCCATTGACTGCAGAGGCCTTCTGGAAAGGCCTGACTGCGAAATGCAGGCCTGGCTGCACAAGAATTGGGCCTGCGAGGAGAGGCCCGGCTGCAAGATAAGTGGGTGCGGGGCACGTGGGGCAGCTCCACCCCCCACCCCCTCCCTAGCTTGATTTTTAGGTGTGCACCTCGCCCCAAAACTAGGGCTTATTTTGGGGGTAGGGCTTATACCAGGCCCACCCCCAAAAATTAATCTAGGAGATATTTTCGGGGTAGGTTTTACTTTCAGGGAAACACTGTATCTTACTTTCTGTAGGCTGGTTGATGCTTCAGTATAGGGATTTGAAGAAGTGAAGAAGCCCTCAATAAATACATATACATAAAAGTATCTAAAAACTATGCAAAAGAGACAATCAACAAGCCAAAAAGGGAACAAAAAGACTTAAGCACCTCTCCACCAGCAATCAGAACTCAAATGAGCATAGATGTTACCTAGTTTAGGTAATGAAAGTCTGCAAGAAAA